>NW_006412152.1:8593-9635 GCF_000296735.1 Chrysochloris asiatica
TCATGATGAGCTGTAATCAACTCAACAGCACTTAACAACAACAATTCTTTGTTGTGAATTGAATTGTGTCCTCAAAAATTATGTGTCAGCTTGGCAGGATCATGAATCTCAGTGGTTTGGCAGTTATGTGATGATATCATAATCTCCCACGATGTGGTCTGGTGTGATCAGCCAATATTCTGGTATGGTCCTATAGGATAAGCCCAGGACTTCAAGGTTGGTTTGAGCCACAAAATCAGTGGTTCAAACCCTATACTGGGTCACTAGGAGTCAGAACTGACTTGACAGCACTTAACAACAACAATGTCTTTAATCAGGTCACAGACCTGATCCAATGTAAGGGATGTGGTCTGCATTTCATTTTCTCTTACAAGAGATAAAAGGACAGAGAATGCAGCAGAGAATAGAGAGATCTCAGTCCCATCATGGAAGAAGAGCAGTGAGTGAGGGGTAGCCTTTAGACCAAGGGTCCCTGTGCTGTGGAACTCCTAGGCTTAGGGGAAGACTGATGCTAAGACACATGAAGATCTCTAAGGGATGCCAAGCCCACAGATGTTGGAAGCAAACAAGGAACTTCTCCCAGAACCAAGAGAGAGAGAAACTCTTCCTTAAGAGCTGGTAGCTTGAATTCAGACTTCTAGCCTCCTAAAAGTGAGAAATCACTTTTCAGTTTGTTAAAGCCCTCCACTTGTGGTATTTTTGTTATAGCAGTACTAGAGCTCTAAGAGAAACCTTTTTTTACTCAACATTTCCACTTATATGAATTTATCCTGTACAAGGGGACTTCAAAAACACATATTATGGAGGAACAAACAAGATGGCGGATTGGGTGGATGTAGAGAGCTCCGCCAACAACAACACAGAATACCTGACCAAGCAGGTTCAGGGGATGGTCCCAGAACTCTGAACCACATATAAAGGAATGCTTAGAAGGTTGGAAGGCTCACAGCTGGGGGAATTTGTGACAGAAGCAAGAAATCTATTGCTTTCTAGTCCAGGATGCTCGGCTGCTCCAGGAGCCGCCATCTTGGGTGAGACCACG
>NW_006412153.1:0-698 GCF_000296735.1 Chrysochloris asiatica
GAGGTAGCATATGATCAAGAGCCAATGATACTGAAGGAAAAAGTCCAAGGTGCATTGAAGGAATTGGCAAAGAACAAGGCACCAGGAATTGATGGTATAAAAATTGAAATCTTTCAAAAAAGTGAGGTGGCACTGAAGGCAGTCACTCATCTCTGCCAAGAAATTTGGAAGACAACTATCTGGCCGACTGATTGGAAGAAATCCGTATTTGTGTCCATTCCAAAGAGAGGCGACCCAAAGGAATGTGGAAATCATCAGACAATCTCTTTGATATCCCATGTGAGTAAAGTTTTGCTAAAGGTAATACAGAAATGGCTGTAAGCATACATTAACAGAGAACTTCCAGAGGTTCAAGCTGGATTCAGAAGAGTACATGGAATGAAGGATATCATAGCTGATGTGCGATGTATCTTGGCTGAAATCAGAGAATACCAGAGAGATGTTTACCTGTGCTTTATTGACTACACAAAAGCCTTCGATTGTACGGATCATGAAAAGCTCTGGACAACATTGAGAAGTAGGAGTATTCTGGAACACTTAATTGTGTTCATGAGCAAAGTGTACATGGACCAAGAGGCAGTTTTCGAACAGAACATGGGAACCCTGAATGGTTTAAAATTAAGAAAAATGTGTGACAGGGTTATATTCTTTCACCGTACTTATTCAGTCTGTATGCTGAGCAAATAACCCAAGAAGCT
>NW_006412153.1:1298-2998 GCF_000296735.1 Chrysochloris asiatica
CCAGTCACTGGAGAAGGATATCATGTTTGGTAAGGTGGAGGGTCAGAGAAAAAGAGTGAGATGGATTGGCAAAGTGGCAGCATCCATGGGCTCAAGTGTGGCAACAATTGTGAGGTTCGCTCAGGACTGGGCAGTGTTTCGTCCTGTTGTATATAGGGTCTCTATGAGTTGGTACTGACTCAATGGCACCAAACAACAACAAGAAGTACTGTTGAGTCTGTTTGGACTCATAGCAACCCTGTATAGGATTTCTGAGGAGTGGCTGGTGGGAAGAGAAGTCTATAATTTGGGTGAAATATGGTTTCTGTTACTCCAAATCTTATTTTCTGATTTCTTATTCTTTCAAATGGATAAGAGCAAAAGAGACAGCAATAATAATAATAATAAACAGTAATGATGATAGTAATATTCATACAGTGTCTTACATAGTTGACTCATAAAATTTATCACTTTTGACTTTTAAAACTCTCAACAGATCATTTGTATTCTGTGGATCAAGTAGGGCAAATGTTATTCTGTCTTATAATAAATGAGCCACCATAAGATGGTGGTGGTGGTTGTGGTGTGTCATCGAGTTGGTTCTGACTCATAGTGACCCTACATAGGGTTCCTGAGGCTGTAAACCTTTACGGGAGCAGAAAGTCTCATCTTTCTCCTGTGGAACAGCTGATTGGTTTGAATTGCTGACCCTGAGGTAGAAGCCCAACTTGTAACCACTACACTACGAGAGCTCCTTACAAGATAGTTGTTGTTGTTGTTTGGTGCTGTCAAGTTGGTTTTGACTCATAGCGACCCTGTATAGAGTTTTCAAGGAGTGACTGGTGAGCCTGAACCGCCTACCTTGTAGTTCAAACCAACCTTGCAGTCCAGCGCATTAACCTGCAGTGCCACAGAAGGACTCCTATAAGACAGTTAAGGGAAGTTAAAAACAAAAACAGATATTGTCGAGTTGATTTTGACTCATTACAAGCCTTTAGGCCAGAGTTGAAATGCCCCATAGAGTTTTCATGGTTGTAAATCTTTATGGAGGCTGGCTGTCACATCTTTCTACTGAAGAGCAGTTGGTGGGTTTGAGCCACTGACCTTTTGGCTATCAGATAAGTGCTTTATCATTGTGCCACCATGTCTCCTTACAGTGAGATTGGAAGAGGCAAAATCAAGTATTGAGACCAGATGAAAGATGAATGAATGCCGGCCAGGAAAGACTACTGCAGGTGCTGCTAATAATGTCTAAAGACTTCAGCAGTCTCAGGTGTTCTTGCTAACCGATGCCCTCCCCTTACCCTCAGCTCTCTTTCCTCCCTGTGCAATCCTGGCACCTCTAGCTACAGGATGGAATGCATTTCCCCATAAACACAGGGTTATAGATGTTGGTTAAGCATAGTTAATTTTTTATCATTTATAATATATATTTAAAATACATTAACTTTAAAGAGCCTTTTGTGGGCAGTTTTGAGGACTTATGTATAATTTATAATATATTTCTCCATGAAAAAATGTGATGCTGAGAAATCAAAGAGTCAAATCAATGAGCAGACTTTTGGGATATTCAACTGGGGTGGCTGGAGTGTACCTGAGTGCTAAACGGTGCAGTAGAACATGGAGACCTGAGACCAACCAGACAAACGGTAGCTGCATGAGAATGTTCTGGACACAGGGAAGGTTGATGTTGAGTGCTGTCAGTAAGTTCTGACTCATAG
>NW_006412153.1:5243-7201 GCF_000296735.1 Chrysochloris asiatica
CTGGTAAGTTTGAACCACTGACTTTGCAGTTCAAACTGCTTTGCAGTCTGGCACATTAACCCACAGTGCCATAGCAGGACTCCAGATTCTTGGTATGGTATGGTTATCACTACATTTTTTTTGTTAAAATGTATCTTTTTGTTATTGGATTATGAGGTAAGCATTCATCTGATATTTTTCTTCCAATGAATATTGGGCTTTTTTAGTGCTTAGATTTATCAATTTTCTTTCCATTTGAAAGAAAGAAATTGAACCTTGTTCACAGCTACTGTAAATGCATCTCCTGTGATTCTTTCCTTTTTTACTTCTGACTTTTTTAGTAGCTTCTGAAAGCTTCCCATGGATTTTACAAGGCAACACTAAGAATGAGAATAAAATGATGAAATCCTAAAAGCCCAGGAGGTGGTCCAAAGATATGGACACCTGATAGGCCTGTCTGAGCCAACTGACCCCTCCTGTGCCTGCCAAGGACAGACTCACTCTTCTCTGTCCCTTTTCTACGGGCAAATCTGAGTAGGTCTCTGGGGAGTCATAATGATATGACTGAAAGTAGAAAGACTTGGCCAGTGGATCACATGGATGGGCCAATTCTCTGTCTGAGAGGTAGTGTGTTCATTGTGCAAAACACTCAAATGTTTTCTTTCACTTAGATCAGATTCAGCCTAGCCAAATCATTTTAGATGAAACTGATCATGACTATCAAAATTAAGACAAACTGCAAAGTACAAATAAATCTGCATGGCTCCTCTCCTTCCTTTGTTTTTGTTGTTGCTGGGTGTCATCAAATTAATTTTGACTCATAGCAACTCCATTGTTGTTGTTGTTGTTAAGTGCCATCGAGTCGATAGCATAATTGTCCCATTTAAGGTTTTCTAAACTGCAGTCTTTACAGAAAGATCTCCAGGTCTTTTCTCCTGCAGAGCTGCTAGGTGGGTTCGAACTGCCAACCTTTTGGTTAGTGGTCAAGCACTTAACCATTGCACTACCAAGACTCCTTTCTCTGTAGCTGTCTCTTCATATCTGAGCATTGTCACTAGTAAGGATCAACTGTTGTTGCTCTTAAGTGCTGTCCAGTCAGTTCCAACTGACAGCGACACTTTATAGTTTCCAAGGAGTGGCTGGTGAGTTTGAATTGCCTGCTTGTTTGGTTAGGAGTCCAGTGCTTATACTACAGCACCACAACAGAACTTCAAGTATTACTTTACAAACAGAGTTGTTTAAGGTAGGGATCAATTGTAATGGTATTCATAGTACTCAGCACAATTGAGATATACCTTAAACAAATCTGTTCTTGAAACCATACTTTTGGAAGGCATAATAGATATCCATGTCTGCTTCATTTATGATTATAACTAAGTTTCCTGATAATTTATTTTGTGGAACTGGTACCACAATTAGCCTGTTTGTGGTATTAAAGAACATTATAATACATGTGGAGTCCTGGTGTGGCATTGTGGGTTCATGCCCTGGAATGCAAAGTTAGTTTGAACTGCAAGATCAGCAGTTCAAACTCACCAGCTGCTCCTCAGAAACCCTATACAGGGTTGCTATGAGTCAGAACTGACTTGATGGCACTTAACAACAAAAAATATACATATGATGTAAAGAGATGCAGATGGATATACTTTGTATAGGAAAAATATAAAGAGTCAACAGTTAATGGGAGTCCTGGTGTGCCTCTGTAGAATAAGCATGGGGCTGCTATCCATGAGGTCAGCGGTTCAAACCCACCAGCCACTCTTTGTAAATTTTATACAGGGTCGCTATGAATCGGAAATGACTTGAAGGCACTTAACAACAATCAGTGGTCTTTATTTTCTCATTCTCCTGCTTTCTTTTGTTTTTTTCTTTCCTCTCCTTTTCCTTTTCCTCCCTTTTTCTCTCTATTATCAAGTCTTTTGTCTCCTGTCAATTTCATAAGCTTTCCAATGACCACCAAGGCATTGATTATATTCACT
>NW_006412154.1:0-1215 GCF_000296735.1 Chrysochloris asiatica
AATAAAACATTAAAAAAAAGATTGAGTTCTGATTTCTCAGCAAAAACTATGCATGCAAGAAAGCAATGGAAAGACATACAAAACTCTGAAAGAAAAAACAAACAAACAAACAAAAAAACTGCCAACAAGATTCATATATCCAGCAAAGCTCTCCTTCAAATATGACAACAAATTTAGAATATTCCCAGATAAACAGAAATTAAAGGAATATGTAACAAGCAGACCAATTTTACAAAAGAATACTAAAGGGAGTCCTTTGGACTGAGGATCAACAACAGCAGGCAATAATTTGAGATTGGCATACACAGCAACACCATCTAGAACTTAACCCAGATATAGAATATCCAAAGCAAAACAAACCTACAAGACTGAAAATACGGAACAAGTGGCATCAATTTATAATGAAGACAACTACAGAACAAAAAGAGGGAAAAGTGTAGTTACAGACATTGCAAATGGTGAGGAGGTTAAGCAGATTTCAGGATAAAACAGATAGTTTTAAATTGGGGAAGGAATTAATAAATAAGAGGATAACCTCAAACAAAATACACCTTCACATTAATCAAAAAAAAGGAAAATCATAAAGATTTAGTAAACATAAAACAAAAGCAGTAAAGAAATTCACAAGAAAATGTATAAACAAAATTAACTCAGCACAGAAAATTATGTGGTACAAAGAAACTGACAGCATCACATAAAAACACTCAGCAAAATGGCAAGAATCTATGCATACTTACTGATAATTACACTGAACATCAGTGGATTAAATGCACCAGTTAAGAGAAAAACAGTAACAGAATGGATAAGAAAACAGGATCCTTCAATACGCTGTCTACAAGAGACACACCTTACACACAAAAACAAAAACAGATTTAAAAATCAAACAATGGGGGGAAAATCACATTAATGACAATCAAAAATGAGGAGGAGTAGCAATATTAATTTCTGATACATTAGACTTTAAGACAATAACCAGTATAAAGGACAAAGAAGGATATTATCTCATGATTCCAGGATCAATTGAACAAGAGGATATAACCATAATAAATTTCTATGCTTCCAATGAAAGAATCTCCAAATATCTAAATCAAACTCTTATAGAACTGAAGAAAGAAATAGAAGCCACTATAATAATAGTCACTGTACCAAAAGGAAATGGTTGATGTTCAACTGTTTCAAGAGGTGAACATATGATCTAGAGCCAATGATACTGAA
>NW_006412154.1:3535-9095 GCF_000296735.1 Chrysochloris asiatica
CAATAGAAGTCAGCAACATATCAAAAAAACAAACAAACAAAACCATCATGACCAAGTGGGATTCATACCAGGCATGTAGGAATGGTCCAATATTAGAGTAACAATCAATATAATCCACCATATAAATAAAACAAAGGAAAAGAACCACATAATCATATTGATTAATGCAGAAAAAGAATTTGAAAAAAAATCAACCTCCATTCCTAATTTTAAAAAAACCTCAATAAAATAGGAATAGAAGGGAAATTCCTCAACATAATTAAGATCATATATACAAATACAACAGCCAATATTTTCCTCAATGGAGAGAATATGAAAGTGTTCCCTTTGTGAATAGGAGCCAGACAAGGATGCCCTCTGTCATCACTTCTATTCAATATTGTGTTGGAAATCTTAGCCAGAGCTATAAGGGAAGAAAGGGAAATGAAATGCATCCAAATTAGGAAAGAAGAAATAAAAGTCTCTCTAATTGCACATGATATGATCCTATACATAAAAAGCCCCAAAGACTCCATAAGAAATGTATTGGAACTCATTGAAATATTCAGCAAAGTCACAGAATACAACATCAGTATACAAAAATCAGTTGGCTGTCTGTACACTAATAAAGACTGTTGTGAAAAGGAAATCAGGAATATAATACCATTTAAAATGTTGTTGTAAAGTGCCTTAGAGTCAGTTCTAACTCATAGCGAATCTGTATAGGGTTTCTGAGGAGTGGCTAGTGAGCTTCAACCACCAGTTCATTAACCCACAGCACCACACCAGGACTCCAGGACCATTTATAATAGATACCAAAAAGATGAAATATTTAGGAGTAATCTAACCAGAGAAGCAAAACACCTATGTGAAGAAAACTAAAAAATACTAATACAAGAAACCAAGAGCCTTACAAAACTGGGATCATGGATAGGAAGACTTCACATTGTGAAAATGCCAATAATACCCCAAATACTACATTGTTGGTTGGGCTGTAAAAAAGAGTGACCACTGTGGAAAATGGTATGACCCTTTCTCAAAAAGGTGGAAATAGAAATACCATATGACCTACCAATCTCTCTACTCCACATATATGTACAAGAAATAAGAACCATGACATGAGTAGAAATATGCACACCAACGTTCATCACAGCACTGTTCACAATAGCAAAAAGATGGAGTCAGCCTAAATACCCATCAATGAAAGAATGGATAAACAAATTTTAGTACATACAAGCAATAGAATACTATACAATGTTGAAGAATAATGATGAATCTGAAAAACACCTCATAACATGGATGGAAATGGAGAACATTATGCTGACTGAAATTTGTCAATCACAAAAGGACAAATATTGTATGCGATCACTATTATAAAAATTGAAGAAAAGGCTTTTATGATAAAAGAAATATTCTTTGATGGTTGCCAGGGGTCAGAGTAATTCAGTTACTAGAAGGTAGCTGGTGATGGGGAGGGCAATATACAAAAAGAGGGGAGTTGGCAGAAGAATGATGAAGACAGGTGAAGAAACAGGGAGTTGCTGGGCATGGAAGCTCAGGATTAGCAACTCATTGTCTTAAGATATTTGATAATATCTAAGAAGGTTTCATCATTTTGCCCCCTGTATGCTCCACCATACAGTGGTTACTATGGGTTAATGTGCTGGACGGCAAAGTTGGCTTGATCCGCTAGGTCCGCAGTTCTAACTCACCAATTGCTCCTCAGAAACCTTATACAGAGTCACTATGGGTCAGAACTGACTCCATGGCACTTAACAAAAACTTAACAATGCATCACCACATTCATTGGTAAATACTCACGTACAAATATTCTACCGAAAATACCATAGATATAATGAAATCCCAACCCAAATTCCAACATAATTCTTTAAACTGATGAAAAAACTGATCCCTAATTTTATATGGAAAGGAAAGAGCCCTCAGATAAAAAAAAAAGCATTACTTAAGAAGAACAACATTGAAGGCCTCTCACTTTCTGACCTCAAAATCTACTACATACCACAGTAGTCTAAGCAACCTGGTACTGGTACAACAAAAGATACATAGAGCAATGGAACAGAATTGAGAAGCCAGAAGTAAATCCATCCACAGGCAGTCAGCTGACTTTTGACAAAGGGTCAAAACACATTAACTACAAAAGAGATAATCTCTTCAACAAATGGTGCAGGAAAACTGGAAATCCATTCGCAGAAAAATGAAACAAGACCCATATCTCACATGGTATACAAACAAACTCAAAGTGAAATTGTCTGAGTGAGGTTCTAGATTTACAAGAATCAATAAAAAGAAATAACACTTCAGCAGCGGCTCTGAACAAGACTAGGGTTCAGTCCCTTGCTCCCACAGAAGACCAGACTAAGGAGGCCCTGGTAAGGGATGGACCAGGAACAGGACTGGGTGGCACCAACTACCGAGGAGAGCCTTGGGTGTGGTCTGCACATCTCCAGCTGCCATAGCTACCATATTATCAAAAATGGAATTTGCTACAGTTAGGACTGAGAATTTTTGAGGACAAACTGCCAAGTACTTTCCCTGGGATCTATTCAGACCTCACACTGCCTCTCCTGCACTCCATTCTCTCTGCAATCCTTTCTGTGACCATGTTGTGGCATCCTCCCCAATGATAACACAAGAGATGTTTTCCTTGACTGCTTAAAGCCCATGTTTTTAGCAGACAGTAGAGTACAAGGAGCTCTGGTAGCATAGTGGTTACAAATTGGCCTGCTAAGCTCACTGTCAGCAGTTCAAAACTACCAGCTGTTCCGCAGGAGAAAGATGAGGCTTTCTGCTCCCATAAAGATTTACAGCCTCAGAAACCCTGTACACGGTTGCTATGAGTCAGAACCAACTTCACGGCACATAACAATAAAAACAAGAGTACAAGAAAACATGTTTAAGTGTAAAAAGAGCACCATACGGTCTGCAGACTTGGGTAACTGGCTCTAGGAGCTTCTGAATTAGCAAATCAGTTATACTATAGTTAAGGCACATGCAGAACAATAAAGATAGCGAGATTAATTTTAAGATTTGTTTTAGAATGATTCCCTCTGCATTATGACTAGATGCAAACAGGGTAGCCATCTGGTTGTATGGTTAGGCCAATTTAAATTCCAAAGATGGTGAATTTAAACGCAAAAAAAGCTGACTGATAACAGAAGAAAAACTTTGAGAATCTTTTAAATTGCGCTTGAAGGGCATTAGTAATTGGGAAATCATTTCAGAATATTGATAGATCCTCTATAAATACCAGATTAGAACCATGCTTAATGCAAAAGTTCTTTCTCTGTCATTGAAACCTGTTTTAAAGGGCTACTGGCAAAATACTGCTCCTCAGCCCACCTTTGATTACCTAACAGAAGTGCATAGTTGTAGAAGTCAACCCTTCTAAAAGCTTTGCTGAGCTCATGGTAAGCTGATACCATTTCAGCATACTGTAGAATAATTTTACTCTGCAAGACAATTGGATTTCTCTTCTCACATCCGCTCCCCACGCCCTCTTTTTTTTCCTACTTGAAACTATTTAAATGGAGACCATAAGGTCAAAATTGCCTTCAGAATAACTCTTTGTCAATCTAGGAATCCTAGCACTATTACCTTAAATTAAAATGAGCTTGATAATATTGGCTGTCACTCCGTTTACAAAGAGGCAAGCAGAACTCTTTTAGACTAAGATTTTTCTGAATTAACTCCTTTTATTGCTTGTGGATAACTTTGATAAAAGGCCATTTAAAAGAGTCATCCTGTATGCAAGAGCTCTGGTAGCGTAGTGGTTACGAATCGGGCTGTGAACCGCAAAGTCAGCAGTTCGAAACTGTCAGCTTTTCCGCGGGAGAAAGATGAGGCGTTCTGCTCCTGTAAAGATTTACAGCCTCGGAAACCCTGTACAGGGTCGCTATGAGTCAGAACTGACTCCACGGCATATAACAACAACAACAACAAAGCAAGACTTAAACAACCACTCATGGGTTTACTGATTACACATATATTAGTTTATGTCTTGTGCTGAATTATTGTGCTGTGTACTATTTTAGTGTGTTTGGGGAAATGAAAAATAAAATCTATTCTTTAGCATAATAAATATGTCTTTTTAAAAACAAACAAACTCAATGTGGATGAAAGACCTAAATGTAAAACCTAGAATTATAAAGATCATCAATGAATTTAGAGGCTCTAATACAAGGCTTAAGGAGCTCTGGTAGTGTAGCGATTACGAGTTGGGCTGCTAACCTCAAGGTCAGCAATTCAAAACTGCCAGCAAGTCCATGGGAGAAAGATGAGGCTTTCTGCTCCTGTAGAGATTCATAGCCTTGGAAACCCTATACAGGGTTGCTATGGGTTGGAACTGACTTGACAGCACTTAATAACAACAATACCAGGCTTAAATACACTGTCAAACATAACTAAGAATATACAAACAGTAGAAGATAGAATAGATGGCAGGACCTCCTAAAAATTAGACACGTACATAAAAAAATTCACCAAAAAACTAAAAATGGAGTCTACAAACTGGGGATTCTTTTTTTTAACAGATAAGGGACTAACCTCAAAATTTATATAAAACTACATCTCTATGAGAAAAAAGCCAAACAACCAACTGAAAAAAATGGGCAGAGGTTATGAACAGACACATTGGCAAAGAAGAAACTCAAACAGTCAATAAATATATGAAGAAATGTGTGCGATCATCAGCCACTACAGAGATGCAAATAAAAACAACAGTGAGTTATCATTTCAGCCCAGCATTAATAATAAAGTTCAAAAAAACAGAAAATAGCAAATGCTGGTGAGGGAATGGAAAGACTGGGGCACTCCTACATTAGAAGCTCTCAGATAGTGGGAGAAAATGTGGAACATAACTCAAAATTATGAAAAAGACCAGGCTTATTGGTCAGAAAGAGGTTGGAGGTACCCAAGACTATGCCCCTCAACCACTTTTCAGGTCTGGAATGGAACTCACTATCATAGCCCAATTTTCAGCCAAGTGATAGATAAGAATACAGGGGGGATGGCACTTAGCAACAACAATGAGAGGGACAACAACATTAGTAAGATATGCTCACCGTGGAATGGGCAATCATTCAAAAGGGTAACATTTACCTATGGACAAAGTTAAGACGGGATGGGAAGAAGGGTGGAATGGAACTAGGAAACACAGAGAGAAAGTGGGATAAATGTTGTTACGTGGAGGGGATTGCAATTGTTGAGATGAAACAAAGAGTATGATTTGTTGAATGTAAAACTGATGATCTTGTCTGCAAACCTTCTCTCAATTCACAATAAAGAGTTTAAAAAGAACAAAAACAAATGAAAAAGTGTGACGCAGCACTTCCCTGACCAGGCAACCCATGTAGGGAAGTCTCCAGGGAAAAGGGGAAGAATTGCACATAGGCAACCTCTGTCTAGCAGAAAGACAGCCTTTGAACAAACATAAGATTTTATATTTCAACAGTCTGAACTCATTTTTTTAAAAGATCAAATTGCTGGCGAATTACAGGCATTTTAAGCTTTTGACTGCCAGCACGCGGCTCCCGCTTCCGCGCCCACGCCTGCACCAGCAAGT
>NW_006412155.1:0-8175 GCF_000296735.1 Chrysochloris asiatica
AGTCACAGAGGCAGAGATGGGGCCATGGAGAGGAGGAGTGGCTGAGGACTCTAAATTCATGGACTAAGGAGAGAAGGACTAAGAGCTGCTGGTCAGGAGGCAGACTTGCAGAACGTGCCCTTTCGAGATGCAAATTATTATATATGCCTGAGTGGTTGTTTTTTTTTTTCAATCTAAAATGGAGAGAAATACTGTTAACTGATGGATGGTACGTGGCGGGGATTGTAATTATTGTAATGAAACAAGGTGTATGATTTGTTGAATATAAAACTGATGATCTGCCCTGAAAACTTTCACTCAATCCACAATAAAAACCTTAAAAAAATAAATAAATAAAAGAGGTAACTGTAGGAAGAAACTGCATGCAGTTTACACAGGGCTTCTCTGTATAATCCTTGCAACTTCCTGTAAAACTATAATTATTTCAAAGTTTTTCATTGAATATAAAAGCAAGTTTTATAGCAAGGAATCAAAATGTAAATTTTCAGCAATGTTGTTGTTATGTGCAGTTGAGTAGGTTCCGACTCATATTGACCTTGTATAGGGTTTCCAAGGAGCAACTGGTGGCTTTGAACTACCAACCTTGTGGTTAGCAGTACAGTGCTTAGCCTATGATGCCACCCAGCATATATTTCTCCTGAAATAAGAATACAAGCTTTGTTTTTGTTTGTTTTTTTTTCACAAGAATGTTTAAAGTTTTCCTTTAGAAGGAATTTAGACAAGCATCAATTATTGTATGATTCCTGTTAGTCACTGTGAGTCTCCTTGGAAGAAAAACCTGCTTGTCTACTCCTAAAAGGTCACAGCTATTGAAACCCCTCTAGAACACAGTTCTATTATCATGGGGTCACCATGAGTTGGGGTCAACTCAATGGCATCTAGTTCTGTTTTGTTTGGCTTGGTTTGGTTGGGATTTTTTTTTTTTTTTTTTTTTTTTGCTATTAAATAACTATTGACCAAAGTAGGAAAGAGATGGTGATCTGACTGAGAAGCAAACACAAAGATGACCCTCCAGAGTGTCCGTTCTTAGGGCATTCAAAGCCCTTACTGTCTCCTTAGGTAATTCTAGGATTGCAGGTGACAGCAATGGACAAACGGCACAGAAAAAGCAGTCCCTTTGGAGTCCAAGTTTGTTCTTTCTCATTTCCTCATTTACTTAAGATCAACCAATTTCCTTCCTTTTCTCTTCTCTCTACACCAACAGCTGTAAATAAATAAACACCACTGATTGCAGAGGCCACACAAATCCGCATTAACACATTCCATTCCAATGAGCGTGTTAAACCCAGGAAGATAAACAAACGCTCCCAAAACAATTTATTTATAACTATGAGCGATGGCAATGAAAGCATGCATTTGTAATGTATTTTTGAAGCCGCTTAGATTCATTCAAGCTGACCCGCTAGTTATGGGACTATACTGGTTCCAAATGGTCTTTCAAATAGTGCTAAATAAAGTATTTCAAATAAAGTAAGAAGGGGGCATCTAAAGGAACTGGTGTGGCTCTGTGGGTTAATGCACCAGACTGCAAAGCCGTTTAAACTGCAAGGTCGGCAGTTCAAGCTAACCAGCTGCTCCTTGGAAACCCAATACAGGGCTGCTATGAGCTGGAACCAACTCAAGGGCACTTAACGACAACAGCAAAGGAACTGCTGACGTGGTGCTGTAGGAGAAGGCACAGGACCACAAGGTCAGTGGTTCAAACTCATCAGTCACTCCTTGTAAACTGTATATAGGGTTGCTGTGAGTCAGACACAACTCTATGGCATTTAACAACAAAGGAACTGCTAAACAAGGGGAACCCTGGTGGGACTGTAGGGTAAGCTCTGAACCAAAAGGTCAGATTGAACCTCAAGGTCAGTAGTTCAAACTCACCAGCTGCTCCTTGGAAACCTTACGCAGGATTGGTATGAGTCAGAACCAACACCATGGCACTTAACAAAATCAACAAACAATGAGGTCACCACCCAACCGCCCTGGCACTAAAGGGGCCTAGGGCAAGTTTGGGATGACCCAGTCAGAGAACTCAGTCCACAATAATCACCTTGATCTAGTGCCTACCCATTCTTTCAGGCCCTTCTTTATTTTCCTCCCCTTCTGTCCATGTCAGGCCTTGAACTGATCTCTCAGGGCTCCGTACCTTCTATTGGCGCTATCTCCCCACCTGCAGGAATGAGTAAGCAAGGTTTGGGTGGTTCTGTTTCCTGCCTGTGGTTGTTAAAGCTGACTCACCAGACCAGCCTGGGTATACAGTTCGGATACTGATGCAATTCCCTTCACATTAGATCATATTTCCCTATGTCATGAAATATTCTTGGAAACCATGATTTTTAACGGTTGCAAACACTGCAAGGGCCATCTGCTTATTTGACATTAGCATTTGAGCCTGCAGACCTCAGGGTCCTCCCATTCTCTGATCTCTACAGTGGAGAACGGACACCCACATGTGGCCAGTTGTTAGCATTCCATGGTGCTCACCGGGTTATGGGCAAGGTTACTGCTTTGGGTCCACATATCTGAATATCAAAGCATGATAGCACACACACATACACCAAGCCCTATGAAAAAGATTGTTATGACCCTGAAGCTACCTGACCTTTGGCCTCTGGGATATTTCTATTTTATTTAGTTCAGCTAATGGAAGAACAAATTAACTTTCTTTCCTGCATGAACAGTGGTACATATCCAGCATAAAGATACAAGAAGCCAATAATAAAGGACCCTTGAATCATATAAATTTTTAAATAATTATATTCACCACACATTGTTGTTGTGTGATGCCTAACGCTCTTAAATGTAAAGGGGTCCTGAGCCCCCTGACCTCCACATGGTATCTCCTCAACAAATTTATGAGACAGCGACAATCCTTTCCATTAGTTGTTGTTGTTGTCAGGTGCCATCGAGTTGGAACTGACTCATAGCGACCCCATGCACAGCAGAACGCAACAATGTCCGATCCTGGGCCAACCTCACTACCGCTGCCACACTTGAGTCCATCAATGATGCCACCTGGCCGATCCATCTCGTTGGGGGTCTTCCTCATTTTCTCTGACCCTCCACCTTACCCAGCATGACATCCCTCTCCAACGATTGTTTCCTCCAGACAATATGTCCAAAGTATGAGAGACGAAGCTTAGCCATCCTGGCCTCCAAGGAGCACTCTGGCTGCACTTCCTCCAAAACAGATCTATTGGTTCTTTTGGCAGTCCATGGCACTTTCAGTATTCTCCTCCAACACCACAACTCAAAGGCATCAATTCTTCTACGATCTTCCTTATTCACTGTCCAGCTTTCACATCCATATGAGGCTATTGAAAACACAATGGCCTGGGTCAGGCGCACCTTAGTCCTCAAGCTGACATCTCTGCTCTTCAATACTTTAAAAAGTTCCTGTGCAGCAGATTTGCCCAGTGCAATACGTCGTCTGATCTCTTGACTGCTGCTTCCGCAAGTGTTGATAGTTGATCCAAGAAGAATGAAGTCCTTGACAACTTCAATCTTTTCTCCATTGATAAGAATGTTGTTTATTGGTCCATTGGTGAGGATTTCCATTAGTAGCTGGTACTAAAGTTTTTCAGACAGCTTTTGCTCTCCTCAACCTGTGCCAACCAGCAACACCAGACAGAATTAATACGAGGAATATTCTGTTTCCTTCTCCCTAGTTCTCAATTGGTCACTGTCACAAACTGTGTTTTCCAAAGACTATGTCCAACTCTACATGCTCATCCACAACTTTGTCACTTCTCTGTCAAGATGTGGAATCTGATTCCTTTCTTCTTAAGTCTGGACTGGGTTGAGACTTGCTTATAACCAAAACAATGTGAAAGAAAGTATCGCTTATGCCTTACAAGGCTATATAGGGCACTGTGAGTTCCTCAGGCTGCAGCGTCATAAATTGTTGTTGGTAAGTTCAAATCTGTTGTGACTCACATCAACCTTATGCACAACAGAACCCTACACAATAACTGCTCCTCCTCACAACTGTTCCTACATTTGAGTTTATTGTTGCAGCCACTGTACCAGCCCATCTGATTGGAGGTCTTCCTCCTTTTCGCTGACCCTCTACTTTACTATGCCTGATGTCATGCTGTCCTTCTCCAGGGACTGATCCCTCCTGATAAATGTCCCAAGTACATGAGATTAAGTGTCACTATCCTTACTTCTAAGGAACATTCTGGTTGTACTTCTTCTAAGACAGATTTGTTTCTTCTTCTGGAAGTCTACAGTATATTCAATATTCTTCACCAACACTAGAATACAAAGGCATCAGTTCTTCTCTGGTCTTCATATTCATTGCCAATTGGGTGGTTTAAAACAACAGTTCTTGATTCTCTAAGCCCAAAAATATGTGTCAGTGGGGTCATGCTCTCTGAAGGCTCTAGGGGAAGAGCTTTCCTTCTCTCTTACAGTTTCTAGTGGTTCCTGGCTTATCAATGCAGCACTTCAATCTCTGCCTCCTTCTTCATGTCCATCTTTCTTCTGTCTACCTGTGTCTCATCTCCTTTTTTATAAGGCTGCCACTCTTATTGGAAGAGGGCCCACCCTATTCCAATATAACCTCATGTTAACTGATAATACAAAGACCCTATTTCCAAACAAGGTTACATTCACAGGTACCAAAGGTTAGAATTTCAACATCTCTTTCAAGAGGCTTCAATTCAATTCATATTAGTCATACATAAAAGGAGATGCTGTTCTCACCTTGTTAGTTGGGATTCTGAGCCACCATATCAGAAATCTGACCACCCCATGGCCAGCCTGTTGAAAGAAAGCACACACTCCATGTAGGTATTGTGACCAACAGCTCTGAGTGAAGTCCCTGATGACACCCAGTGTCTACCACCACCAATGTGAGTGAGTCCAGCTCTGGCCATTACCACCAGCCTCATGTCTTCCCAGAGAGTCCTCAGACATTGCAGGGTAGAGACTGGACGATGAGGCCAATGTGACTCCTAAAATCTTACTACAATGTAGTTGAAAGCGTGTAGACATTTGAACGTTTGTGAATGAGTTCCTCGGATTAGGGGCTCAGGGTCCAGACACTCCCTCACCGAGGTATGGACAGCCTGTGTGAGGGCAGAGCTGGAGCGAGGGTTGAGGTGCCCTAAGAATGGCTGTAGTGACAACTTGGTTCATAAGTGTTGTCATTTCTAAGGCTACTTATGATTGCTGTTTTGTTAAGTGCCATTGAGTCAGTTCCAACTCATAGCGCCCCTGTATGGAGTTTCCAAGGAGCAGCTGATAAGCTTGAACCACCAACCTTATGGTTCAAACAGACTTTGCAGTCCAGTGCTTATCTTACAGCACCACACCACGACTCTTGTTTGTGATTGTTGTTGTTGGTAAGTGCCATCAAGTTGGTTCCAACTCATAGCAATACTGTATAGGGTTTCTGAGTCAATGCTAAAGAAAACTTTAATTTTCCAGAAATCTTACAGTTCACATATGAAAGAAATATGATGAAAAGAAAGGCACAAATGCAGCTTTGCACAAAATGATCATTCAGTCTGGTGGAGCTCGGACGATGGAGGAAGGAGTGGCTTGGTCATTCAGTGTGATGGGTGACGACAGGGAGTAGTGCCCTCAGCAGGAGAGGGGACAGTGGGAAACATGCAGACCACCCAACACCCAGGTCCATGGAAGCCAGTCCTTCAGAAAGGGAAAGGACACCAGCAATGCACTGGGGCATCTCCCCTTCTTCTGGTCTCCTCTTCTGAGCACTCAGCCCTTCGTACTTTCTGTTCAAACCTCACCTTAGGACAGGAAGACCAGACGGGGTGGCATGAAGCTTCCCAATGAAAGCTCACCTTCATGACATAGTGTCTGTAGGAGGGAACTCCATGTTACCGGTACGTCATCCTGCTTGGTATCTGCAACAGCAGCTCCGTCCATGGGACCCAGGGCTCCTCTTACAGCCATTCTTAGGGCATCTGAAACCCTGGCCCCAGTTCCTCCCTCACAAAGGCACTGTACCCCTCAGTGAGCAAATGTCAGGGCCTTGAGTCCCAAATCTGACAGATTCATTCACAAACATCCAAATGTCTACTTGCTTACAACCATTCCCTATGCCTCCAGTAATTACACACAAGAAGAGAAAAGTAAAAATAGCCTTATAGCAGGCAGTGAGACCCTGACGGCTTTCCCACCCTGGATTAAGTCTTACCTTCCACGAAGAAAACAAATGCACACAGCAAGTGAACTAACAACCTGCTATGTACCAAACTGAAGTCCAAATTCAAGGCCTGGTTCTAGGGGAGGTCCTTTGTCTTTTCAGCCTCTACGCACTCATTGTAGATAAGCACTTGAACATAAGATCGGTTTGAACAGAAAGGTCAGCAGTTCAAATTCAGCAGCTGCTCCTTGCAAACTCTATACGAGGTCCCTCTGAGTCAGAACTGATTTGACAGCACTTAACAAAAACACCCCACTCACTGCTATCAAATCATTTCCGATTCATAGGCTAAGCACTGCTCAAGGTACGAGGGATATGCTGCTAGTAGATGCCACTCAGAGAGACCTTAGGTGACAGAGAACTCCCCCACCATGGGGTTTTCTGCACAGTAATCTTTAGGGGGGAAGATCACCACGTCTTTCTCTTGCAGATCTGCTGGGTGGGCTCAAACAACCAACCATTGCTCACCCAGGGCTCCTACTGCTGCTAAAGATATGTTGTTGTTATCATTGTTAAGTGCCGTCAAGTCGGTTCCTACTTGCAGCAACCCTGTATAGGATTTTCAAGGAGTGGCTGGTGGGTTCGAACTGTCAGCCTTTCAGTGAGCAATCCAGAGATTATCCTAAGGTGAGGGAAAGCAAGGGCTATTTGAGCCAACTACGTTCTCCCAAGGAGATAAGCACAGGACTGCTAACCACAAGGTTTGCAGTTCAAACCCATCAACTGTTCTATGGGAAAAAGATGAGGCTTTCTGCTGCTGTAAAGATTTACAGCCTTGGGTGTGCAGACGTGCATTGTGATGCAAGACCACAATGCCCTTAGATAGAAGTCCTCAGCATTTAATTGGAAGTCTAGGCTTGGACACTTCAGTGAGCAGCTCACAGTAATGAGTACATTTGATTGTTGAATCTTTTTCCTGATATTGTTGTTAAGTGTTGTCAAGTTGTTTCCAACTCATAGCAACCCTATATAGGGTTTCTGAGGAGCGACTGGTGAGCTTGAACCACCAACCTTGCACTTCAAACCTACCTTGCAGTCCAGCACATTAACCCACAATGCCACATCAGTGATGGTGTTCCAATACTGATCCTTGAGAATCCCAGAAAACTGTAAGCATCCATTTTCCAGCTGATGGTTGACTTTTGAACCTTTCCTTGGTCGGCGATTGAGGATATTTCCATTCCATACTCTGCTGTTTCCATGTCTCACCACCAATAATGATTTTTTTAAAAAGAAACTTTGACCTTCCTTCGAGTACTTGTCCAAATTTTGTTTGCAGATGTCCAAACACTTCTGTCTACACTCTTTCGTGAGTTGTTTTGGTACCCATCTGGTACAAACTTTTGAAACCCAAGTCACAGGCAGAGCCCAGACTGATTTGCAGATGATTTGCCACATAATCCACTGTTATTGGTCTATTCAACAGAAGTATTTCAGGTGTGTGATCAATGTTGTCACCAACCATGGACGTAGACAGGTGTTTTAATATAACTGAAGTTTGGGTAATGTTTTACTTACTCTTATACAAATATACAATATATACACAACTGTTTTCCAGAAGTAATAATAATCACACAAAATAGCTATATTGTCTGTTAACCTTTAGTAAAAGATTAGAATCTAAAATGAAAGCCTAATACAGGAAGATTGATATTGTCAGCAGGGAGCAGTCGCTGGAGAAGGAGATCATGTTTGGTAAGATGGAGGGTCAGCGAAAAAGAGGAAGACCGCCAGCAAGATGGATTGGCAAAGTGGCCGCATCGATGGACTCAAGCGTGGCAACAATTGTGAGGCTGGCCCAGGATTGGGCAGTGTTTCGTTCTGTTGTGCACAGGGTCACTATGAGTCGGTGCTAACTCGATGGCACCTAACAACAACAATACAAGAAGAGATTTGACCAAGTGCTATATTTACTGAGAAAAATGCTTGGGGCTTAAGATAATTTTATCTTAAGCAGGGGTGCTTGTGGGGACGTTGGTAAGAATGGAAAAGCCAGATGTCTG
>NW_006412155.1:8275-9040 GCF_000296735.1 Chrysochloris asiatica
CTGGGCTGTTGAGTTTGAACCAACTCCATCACAGTTGGTTTTAGTTTGGTTGTCTTCCCAACTTTGACGTGGCGCCCTCTGGAGAGCAGCAGAGCGCTGTGCTGCCCTGGTGGTCTCCCCTCATAAACCACACTTCTTTGACCTGCATTTTTAATGTCACTGAACCTCAAACTCACCCAGCAACCCTAATCCTGACCCTCCCCTGCCAGCTGCAGTGGCGTGGAAGGCAGCACATTTTTGTCTTGTCTATAGTGGTGCAGAGAGCCCAAGCATCCCAAAATGTCCAAGGATCTGTCTCAGTGGCAGGGGACTTGGAAGGCTATGTCCTGGTCAGTCATTATTTGGCAGCCCATCCAACCAGTCTAAGCTGCAGATTGAAACCTCAGGCCTGCAGAACCCCATGCCTGAAGGTCACAGAGCCATGAGGAGTATTCAGTCAGAAGACGTTTAGGACCACTTCTAATTTCTGGTAAACGCATCGCTGTTTACTGGTAGATCACAGACACTTCCAGGCCGCCAGCTAGTATAAATAGAGCAGACTGGTGTGGGGCCAAATGCCCTTCCTGTGAAGGTCCTTGCAGTAAAGCCCATGGGCAGTGAGGCCTACAGGGAAGGAGTGGGTACCTGCAGCCAGACAGCAGAAGTCTGAGGTAAGTCCCCTGAGGCTAGGAGCAGGGGTGCTTGTGGGGACGTTGGTAAGAATGGAAAAGCCAGATGTCTGGCCAGGTGGAAAGAAAACCCAAAGTCATGTTTAAACCAATGTAC
>NW_006412156.1:0-4195 GCF_000296735.1 Chrysochloris asiatica
CAAAGGTTGGAAACAAAGAAGGAGGATCAGTACTGGGAAAATATGGCCTTGGTGATAGAAAAGCATCAATGGAAAACCATAAAAAAAGAGTACAGACAGCAGATATTATATACCATCAGAGAAAGGATCATTTAGTTTTAAGGATGCAAAGTACAAAAACAAAACAAAAAATAAGCCTTAAAGAATACAAGTGAATACAACGTGTATGCAATGTTCTGTCTTATGCTAAAAACAAAAACAAAACCAAGACCTGGACATAAACAGCAAAGTATAAAGGCATACTAAAAGTAAATAAAAACCAACTGTAAGTGAACTAAATATTAGTTTTAGTAGATAGATGATTTCCTGGAAATTTAATTTAAGGGAACTATTGGTGAGAATGTAATACTGGTGAGATGCTGTAAGATAAGCACTGGACTGCTAACCACAAGGTTGGTAGTTCAAACTGAAAATCACTCCTTGGAAACTCTATACAGGTTTGCTAAGAGTCAGAACCAACTTGACGGCACTTAACAATAACAACAACAGTGCAAATGGTTAAGAACTTGAATACTGATCAAAAGGTTGATGGGTTGAACCCACTCAAAAGCACCTCAAAAGAATGGCCTGGAAATCTGATTCTGAAAAATCACACCCTTGAATATCTTATGAAGCACAGTTCTAGTATATAAGTTGAAATTAATTACACAGAAACTTGTTTTTATAAATTATTCAAAAAACAATATATACAAGGGCCACGAGAAAGTTCATAGAAAATTTTCATTGTTTTTAATACCATTTTCCCCCAAAATTTATGAACCCTCTTAGTATGAATACTATTTCCTAGTATGAATCTAGGAAAATTGGAAATTGTCAAAAATGAAATGGAACACATGAACATCGATATGCTAGACATTAGTGAGCTGAAATGGACTGGTATTGGCCATTTTTAGTCTGACAACCACATGGTTTACTATGCTGAGAATGACAAATTGAAGAGGAATGGTGTTGCATTCATCATCAGAAAGAACATATCAAGCTCTGTCATGAGGTACAATGCTATTAGTGATAGGATAATATCCATGCGCCTACAGGGAAGCCCAGTTAATACCACTATTATTCAAATTTACACACCACCCACCAAAGCTAGTACAGATGAAATTGAAGAACTCTACCAACATCTTCACTGAGATTAATCAAACATGCAATCAAGATGTATTGATAATCACTGGCAATTGGAATGCAAAGGTTGGAAACAAAGAGCAAGGATCAGTAGTTGGAAAATATGGCACTGGTGATAGAAATGATGCTGAGATCACATGATAGAATTCTGCAAAATCAATGATTTGTTCATTTCAAACATCTTTTTTAGACAGCATTAAAGACCTCACCAGTTAGAACACACAGAAATAAAACTGACTACATTTGTGGAAAAAGATAGTGGAAAAGCTTCATATCATGAGCCAAAACAAGACCAAGGGCAGAATATGAAACAGACCACTCAGACTGAAGCTGAAGGAATGAAATCAAGTCCACGAGAGCCGAAATATGACCTTGGATACCCCAACTGAATTTAGAGATGATCTGAAGAACAGATTTGATACATTAGACACTAAAGACCAAAGACCAGAAGAGTTGAGGAATGACATCAAGAACATCACACAGGAAGAAAGCAAATGGTCATTAAGAAGACAAGAAAGGCTACTACAAGAACAATCAAGTTGCTCGCTAGGAAATCATCAAGCCAAGCAATCAAGTCCCTTCAAGACAAATGCTCCTCCAACTCTGAAACCTCAGAGGTTCAAGCTGAATTCAGAAGAGGATGTGGAATGAGGGATATCAATGCTGATGCCAGATGGATCTTGGCTGATAGCAGAGAATACCAGAAAGATATTTACCTGTGTTTCATTGACTATGCAAAGGCTTTTGAATGTGTAGATCATGACAAGCTATGCACAACATTGCAAAGTATGAGTATTCCAGACACTTAAATGTGTTCATGAGGAACCGGTACATAGACCAAGAGACAGGTGTTCAACCAGAACATGGGAAAACCGAATGGTTCAAAATTAGGAAAGATGAGCAACAGGGTTGTAATCTGTCACCATACTTATTCAACCTTTATGCAGTGCAAATAATCTGAGAAGCTAGGATATATTAAGAAAAACATGGCATCAGGATTGGAGGAAGCCTCATTAACAACCTGTGATATGCAGATGATACAACCTTGCTTGCTGAAAATGAAGAGGACTTAAAATACTTACTGATGAAGATCAAGGACCACAGACTTCAGTATGGATTGCTTCTCAATGTAAAGAAAACAAAAATCCTCACCACTGGACCAATAAGCAACATTCTTATCAATGGAGAAAGTTGCCAAGGGCTTTATTTTTCTTAGATCAACCATCAATACTCATGGAAGCAGCAGTCAAGAAATCAAATGACATATTGCATTAGGCAAATCTGCTGCATAAGACATTTTTAAAGTGTTGAAGAGCAAAGATGTCATCTTGAGGACTAAGGTGTGCCTGACTCACAAGTCCTGGTATTTTTAATAACCTCATATGCATGCGAAAGTTGGACAGTATATAAGGAAGACTGTAGAAGTCTTTTGAGTTATGGTGTTGGAGGAGAATATTGAAAGTACCATGGAATGCCAACAGAACAGACAGATCTGTGTGGGATGAAGAACAGCCAGAGTGCTCCTTGAAAGCCAGCATGGCCAGACTTCATCTCTTATACTTTGGACATATTGTCAGGAGGGACCAATCACTGGACAAGGATATCATGTTTGCTAAACTAGAGGGCTAGAGAAAAACAGTAAGATCCCCAGCAAGATGGATTGGCAAAGTGGCAGTATCAATGGGCTCAAGAATAATAACAATTTGAGGTTGGCCCAGGACTGGGCAATGTTTCATTCTATTGTGCATAGGGTCACTATGAGTTGGTAATGACCTGATGGCACTTATCAACAATAACGTGTGTGTGTCTGTGAATGAAAACACAGAAAATAAGAAATATCACTGTAGATATGGAAAATCATTACTTGCTTTTGAAAGGAAATTCTAAAAATGAAAAGTAAAATATTTAAGAACAACAACAAAAAGTTACCTAGATAGGGGCATAGTAGCTTCATAGGATAAGCACTGTACTGTACCAAAGATAAGGCTTTGTGCACCTGCAAAGATTTAAAAAATCTCAGACACTATATATAGGGTCGCTGTGACTGGAAGGCTATTAACAGCAACAGATAAGGTCAAAAACAGATAGGAGATAGCAGAGCAGTATCAGAGAACTTAAGGACAGATAAACATAAATTACTCAGTCAGAAGCAAAAAGGAAAAAAATGATGGAAAATTAACACAAAATTAAGAGATTATAGGATGAAAGTAGATGGTCCAGCACCTGTGAAACTGGAACACCAAGGAATGAACAAGCAAAATATTTGAAGAAATAATGGTTGAGCATCCCCAAACTTAGTGGGAAATATTATTTTACTTAGGCAAAAAGATCATAGAACAAGTGAGTTAAATACAACAAAAAATCATTTTAAGATACTAAAATTCAGGGAGATGAGAAAAGGTGAGACAACAAAGAAACACTATATAGAAGCAATTATAAGATTAAGTGTAACTTTCATCTGATACAGATGAAGTGTGAAGATTTAATAAATGAATTCAGAAAAGTGGTTGGATACATGGTTAAAACACAAAAAATCAGGGAGATGAAAAAGAAATCAAGGAAGCAAAATAGAATAATGCTTATATGCCTTGAAGTCAGTTCTTACTCATAACGACTCTGTGTAGGGTTTCCAACGCTGTAAATGTTTATGAGAACAGAAAGCCTCCTGAATAATGGCTGGTAGATTCGAATTGCTGGCCTTTCAGTTAGAAGTCCAATTTGTAACCAACTAAACTCCCAGGGGGAGTCCTGGTGTGGCACTGTGGGTTAGTGCGCCAGATTGCAAAGCCCTTTGAACTGCAAGGTTGGTGTTGAGTTCAAGCTCACTAACTGTTCCTTGGAAACCCTATACAGGGTTGCTATGGGTCAGATTTGACTAGACGGCACTTAACAACAACACCAAACTATCAGGGAGTTCTGCTGTGGCACTGTGGGTTAATGAGCTGGACTGCAATGTCATTTGAACCACAAGGTCAGGGATTCAAGCTCACCAGT
Source organism: Chrysochloris asiatica (assembly GCF_000296735.1). Taxonomy (NCBI): domain Eukaryota; kingdom Metazoa; phylum Chordata; class Mammalia; order Afrosoricida; family Chrysochloridae; genus Chrysochloris; species Chrysochloris asiatica. Next base: position 4,156 of record NW_006412156.1, read on the forward strand.
CACTCCTTGAAGACCCTATACAGGGTCACTATGGGTCTGA
>NW_006412156.1:4295-5276 GCF_000296735.1 Chrysochloris asiatica
ACAAGGTCAGGGATTCAAGCTCACCAGTCACTCCTTGAAGACCCTATACAGGGTCACTATGGGTCTGAACCAGCTCAACGGCACTTAACAACAACACGCTACCAGGGCTCCTTTCCGTTTATAATGGCATCTAAAACCATAAACAGCAAGGAATAAATTTAACCAAATAAGTGAAGAGGAGTAAACTAAAATTTATAAAACTCTTAATTGAAAAAATTAAAGAAGAGGTTGGTCCAGGACCAGGCAGTGTTTCGTTCTGCTGCGCATTGGGTCACTATGAGTCGGTACCAACTCGATAGCACCTAACAACAACATCAAACATAATCTGAAGACAATTTCTTGCTCATGCGATGGAAAATTTTATATTGTTAAGATGCCAATAATACCTTTAACAAAGTATTACAGTTGGTAAGTGCCATGGAGTTGGTTCTGATTTACAGTAACCCTGTGCATAACCGAATGAAACACTGCCTGGTCTTGTGCCAACGTCATAACTATTGCTGTTTGAAGCCAATGTTGCTGCCATTGTGTCATGCCATCTCATTGAGGGTCTTCCTTTGTTTCTCTGACCCTATACTTTAACAAGCATGATGTCCTTCTCTAGGAACTAAACCCTCCTGACAATATGAATGAGAGATGAAGTCTCACATTCCTTCTTATAAAGAGCATTCTGACTGTACTTCTTCAAAGATAGATTTGTTTGTTCTTGCAGTACATGGTAATTCTGATATTCTTTGCCTAACATGATGATTCAAATGCATTGATTCATCCATGATGTTTTTTCATAGAACATGCAATTTTCATACAACAGCAATTTCATTCCTAGGCATATACTCTAAAACACTGGAAGCAGGATTACTTATAAAACAGCTGCAAAAATCCATTAAGGCTACAAAGGCAAGAAGTGACTGGCTTACAAGCTTTCAAGAGGGAACCTAGACCCAGAGGGCCTGGAGGAAGGTAGAATCTCCAGTGAGTAGT
>NW_006412156.1:10976-11799 GCF_000296735.1 Chrysochloris asiatica
AATGTAAAACTAATGTTCTCCCATGTAAACTATCACATAATTCACAATAAAACATTTAAGAAAAAAAAAAATCTATTAATAACCAGAATGTGGGTTTATTAAATAAGATCCCAGGAAAATGGGAAAATGTCAAAAATGAAATGGAATGCATGAATATCGATATCTTAGGCATTAGTGAACTAAAATGGAATGATAATGGCCATTTTGAATCAGACAATTCCATCTTTAACTATGAGGGAAATGACAAACTTAAGAGGAATAGCATCATATTCAATGTCTAACACAACGTTTCAAGACCAGTCTTGAAGTGCTGTCTGTGATAAGGTAATATCCATATGCCTACAATGACAACTCATTATTAATATCACTTTTATCCAAATTTATATACCAATTACTAAAGCCAACAATGATGAAATTGAAAATTTCTACCAACTTCTCCAGTCTGAAACTGATCAAACATGCAATCAAGATGCATTGATAATCATTGTGATTGAAATGAGAAAGCTGGGAAAAAAGAGGAAGTATCAGTAGTTGGAAAATAAGACCTCAGTGATAGAAACAATACTGGAGAGTAAGTGTATGATCTAATTTTGAAAGAATAACAATTTAATTATTGCAAATACCTTTTTTCAACAACTTAAATGGCAACCTTACACATGGTCTTCACCAGATGAAGTACACAGGAATCAAATTGACTACATCTGTGGGAAGAGATGATGGAGATGACCAATATCGTCAATGAACACAAGGTTGGGGGGCCGAGTGTGGAACAGCCAATTGCTCATTTGCAAGTTCAGGCTGAAGCTGAAAAAAAGTAAAATGA
>NW_006412156.1:13989-14970 GCF_000296735.1 Chrysochloris asiatica
ATACGATAGGATGAATGTGAAGCTAATGTTCTCCCATGTACACTATCACATAATTCACAATAAAACATTAAACAAACAAACAAACAGTTACAGTAGTACATTGACAGGAAGCTACCAGAAATTGAATCTGGACTCAGAAAAAGATATGGAATGAGGGATGTCATTCCTAAAGTTAGGTGGATCTTGGGTGAAAGCAGAGAATACAAGAAAGATACTTACTTGTGCTTTACTGACTGTGCAAAGGTACTCTACTGTGTGAATCACAACAAACTTTGGATAACACTGCAAAAGAAGATCAAACAAATCTATCTTAGATGAAGTAGGGTCAGACGATCCCTTAGAAGTGAGGATAGTGAGATTTTGTGTCTCTCTCTTGCTTCAGATATATAGCCGGAGGGAGCAGACCCAGGAGAAGGACTTCATGCTTGGAAAAGTGGAGTGCCAGTGAAAAAGGAAGACCCTAAAGAGACGGACTGACTTAGTGGCAACATAATGGGCTCAAACATAACAACTATGAAGATGGCAAGGGACTGGGAAGTGTTTTCATTACTCAGGAGAAAGATGAGGTTTTCTGATTCTGTAAAGATTTATGAAGTAGCTCTGGTAGCATAGTGGTTATGAGCTGGACTGCTAACCTCAAGGTCAGCAGTTCAAAAACTACCACCCATTCCGCGGGAGAAAGATGAGGCTTTCTGCTTCTGTAAAGAATTACAGCCTCAGAAACCCTTTTCTAAAGGGTCACTGAGTCAGAACCGACTCCATGACACACTACCACCACCACCACCATCAAAGATTTTCAGCCTCAGAAACTCTATGCAGAGTCACTATGAGTTGGAACCAACTCCATGGTACATAACCACCACCACCACCACACCACCATGCCAGTGATATGGTCCCATTGGGGCTAAGGAGTAAAGGTCACAGTGCATTTAAGAATTAAGAATGTTTCCACCTTAATGGAGGGTGTGACTTAAGTCACCA
>NW_006412157.1:0-4671 GCF_000296735.1 Chrysochloris asiatica
CCACTGTTGGTCGTTGTGGCATAACGCTGGATTTAATTTTTGGCCTAATTCCTGTTTAGTGTGCCTGTCCTGCTCCACAGTCCCCATTCAGGACTTTTTCCTATTGATAAACAGTTCAGGACCGGATGTGGCCATTTTGCACCTCCATTTGGTTTTAAGTGGATACTGTTACTTTAAATTTTGAGGAGATCTGTGCACATGCGTAATAGAACCTTCTGTGGGTGGGTATGGGGTGTCCACTCGCTCAGGCACTCCCTTAGTCACCTGAATGGAAGTGCGCAGACAGCAAGAGACCAATGAACAGAGAAAAAAAAATGTCCACACCTTTATCTCCGCAGTTCTGTCAGACATCCGTGGCTGCTCTGATCTTTCCCTTACTTGGTCTTGCCCAAGATGATGGCTCAGAGCCGCTGAGCATCTTGGATTAGAAATCAATGGATGATTTCTTGCTTTTGCTACAAATATCCTTAGCTGTAACCCTTCCACCCTTCTAAATATTCCTTTATATGTTGTTCAGAGTACTGGCACCATTACCTGAACCTGCTTGGTCTGGTATTCTGTGTTGTTGCTGACAGAGCTCCTCACTGCACTTCTACCTGATCCGTCATCTTGTTTGTTCTTAAAAGAAATATTTTGTATGTATATTAATATCTTAATATGAATGTTTTTTCAAAGATTTAAGTTTATTTGGATCCACAATCAATACTCAAGGAGGCAATAGTCAAGAAATCAAATGGTAAATTTACACAAGACCTCTTTAAAGTGTTTAAGAGCAAAGATGTCAGTTTAAGAACTAAGGTGAACCTGACCCAAACCATGATATTTTCAGTAGTGTCATATGCAAGTGAAAGTTGGACAATGAATTAATAATAAGACTGTAAAAGACTTGATATGTTTGAGTTGTGGTGTTGGAGAAGAATATTAAACGTACCATGATCCGTCAGAAGAACAAACAAATAAATCTGTGTTGAGAGAAGTACAATCAGAATGCTCCTTAGAAGTCAGGATGGCAAGACTGCATCTTTCATGCTTTGGACATACCAGGAGGGACCAACCCATGGAGAATGACATCATGCTTGGTAAATCAAAGGGTCAGTGAGAAATAGCAAGCTCTCCAGTGAGGTGCATTGGCACAGTGGCAGCAGCAACGGGCTCATCGTAACTACAGTTGTGAGGATGGTATAGGACTGATGTGTTAGGCCAGGCTCTCTAGAGAAGCAAAACCAGTGAAATATATATATGTATAAAGAGAAATTTATTTATCTTGCAATTGTAGAATCCCAGGATCCCAGTGGAAGAGAGAGTCCCTCCTGCCATGTCCATTCTATTAGGAGCAAGGCACATCCCCAAGAAAGTATCTTCTTCAGTTGATTGGCTGCTCATAGTAGCTTACATTGAGCTCACTATGCCTGTATTAGGTCTCATTGAATAAGCACATCTCAAGTGCCACACTTTAGGAAATTCTGATCTAGTCAAGTTGACATAAAACCCTAACCATTACATTTCACCCTTGTCATCTTGAAATTTATAAAACTATGCATAATCTTTAAATAAAGAAAAGTGTAAAGTCATGCTTGACACCTAACATGACACAATGAAACCATATACAATTCCATGTCCCATTTTCATCTTAAATGTCACAAGTGAACAAAGCAAACCTATTGGATGCATACATACAAAACAAAACATATATGAATCAGTTAAATATCTAAAGGCCAAATTTCAAAAGCCAGCCTCCTGCTCATAGGCACACAGCCTTAGTCAGTCCTTGGGCCTGGAGCCCATACCTGCTCTGTGTTTCCATGCCACCGCCTCTGCTGTCACTACTTTTCCAGGCATGGATCCCTTGCTGTACTCCTGTTCTTCCTTAATGATAGTCCTGGCATCATGTGTTCCTGAAATGAAAGAAAACTACACCCTCCTTTTAATTACACATCTTCTATAATTACAGTTTTGACAATTACAATCAATCCTACTAACAGTTACTCACAATTGAAGTTATAAAATCCTATCATAGTATCATCTCCCACCCCTTTTCACCAGAACCATCTGGAAAAGAGGAAAACTAGGTACTGGGAATTCTCCCTTGTCCCCTAATTTTAAAACTAAGCACACCTATGAAAGTTTGTGAGCCAGCCACTTCATCTTCAAGTTGTTATTAAGTGCCGTAGAGTCTGATGCAACCCATAGCGACCCTGCACAGGGTTGCCTAGGAGCAGCTGGTGAGCTTAAACTGCCTACATTGCGGTTTAAACCAACTTTACAGTCCAGTTCATTAACCCACAGTGCCATAGCAGGACTCCATAGGGATGGGCGATGATTTTGTAGCAATACTTTATGACTTAGCCTCAGAATTGCATTCTAACTAAACAAAATAGGATTTTTCTTTATTCTGAATAGTAACCTTAGTCTTCAGTTTAAATGAGACTTAAGTAGGATATTTGAAATTGGTGAAATCTGAGGTTAAAAAAGTTTAGCATTTAAAGTGGTGGTGGTGGTTATGTAACCTGGAGCTGGTTCTGACTCATAGTGATCCTGGTAGGGTTTCTGAGGCCTTAAATCTCTGTGGGAACAGAAAGTCTTACCTTTTTCTTGCAGAGTGGCTGGTAGAGTCAAACTTCTGACCTTGCAGTTAGTAGCCCAACTTGTAACTCACTACACTACCAGAACTCCTTGGCATTTAAAGCAGGACCTTAATTTTTAATCAAGAAGTGGCCATGCTACTTGATAAAAACTACCTGTAATCATTTGTGGTTTGTGCCTCCTCTAGTCAGTTGAAAGCTTTCTTTGACCCCTGAAAGCTAATCAGGAATAGCTTTGTTGTAACACTTAGTCACAGCTGTATTGTCATTTTAGAACTGCCTTTTTGTTTTTCAGTGTCAAACTGGTAAAAATTAATAATTTTTCTAAATATCTAATTTTTTCTTACCTGATAATATAAGATATTAATAGTTAATTTTTTACTGTGTATTTAATGTGTAAATGTAGGGTGTATGTTGAAATAGGAAGGGGTGCCCTAGTGGCACAGTGTTAGACACACACTGTTTAGTCAAGAGGTTGGTGGTTCAGACATACCCACTCGGAGCTCTGTGGAAGAAGACCTAGTGATCTGCTCCCATAAAGGTTAGTCTAGGAAACCGTATGGTTCTGTTCTGTTCTTTCACATGGGTCACTGTGAATTGGAATGGACTCAGATGGCACACAACAACAATACTGACATTACAGTTCTCTACTCTGTGAATTATATGATGACTTAAATTTGTTTTATTGCTCTGCAGTGCTGTTTTATTTATAGTAGCATGAATGTTTATTTTTTCTTTATCATTTATAGTCACAAGTATTTCTGGGTCACGTTGAATTTATAAACAGACACAAATAATTAACCTCTTAAATTAGTTAGCTAATTTCCTTAAATTAATTAAGAATGTGCAAAAATCTCAATGATCCTTTTTAAGTCAGTTGTTTTCTGATTATAAAATGTTTTATTTGTTAAGCTGTTGATTTTGAACACTGTTGATCATCATAATTAAAATAGACATGAAAATTAAACAAGAAGAAAATAAAATTATTATTCTGCCATTCAGACGTAAGTGACAACAGTTATTAGCATATGTATATTATTAGATAAACACATATACTTAACATTGGATTCCCTACTTGTAGTTTCAAGGAAGTCACTTGAACTATTATAAAGACGGGCTACTTTAATTGCAGATCTGACTTGACCACTGTACATAGAGTTTCTAGACCTCCACTTCCTCACTTCTAAAACGATGATACTAAGAGTAACTTCCTCCTAGGATTGCTGTAGGCATTAAACACATGGTGGTAGGGGTGATGCAACCCTAATGCACGGCTTCCCCATTTACAACAGAATGTAATGCTGCCTAGCCCTATGCCATCTTCACAGTTGTTGGTATGCTTGGTATTGTTGAGACCACTGTGTATTTTGAGGGTCTTCCAACTTAGTGGTATCATGGTCTGTAGTGATTTGCTGCATTTTCATTGGCTAATTATTAGAAGACTGAATGCCCCACTGAAACCTGCTTTCCATGGGTAACCTTGTTGGTATTTGGAATATCAGTGGCTTAGTGTCAAACATCATAGCAACATGCCATCCACCACACTGGCAAACTGAAAGACAAATGGTACTAATACACGTAAAACACTTAGAAACACTTCCTGGCACAGAATAAGTACTATAGTACCTATAATAATAAGCAGCTACAATTACTAACACCGTCAACACAGCCTACTTTGTTTTTTCTATACACACTACCCACCTTCCCTATAAGTTCTTTTTAAAAACTGTATCCCAGACATCATTATCATTTCAGTCTTAAATTTATTTTAATGTTTCACTAAAGGTTAAGAACTCAAAAAGTAACCACAAACATTTCAATTGAGAACTTTCAACAAATGAGTGTAATGCTAGAAGCGCTCATTCATCTTTGGAAGACTACTACCTGGCAACGGACTGGAAGAGATCCATAGTAGTGCCCATATAGAGGTGACCTAACAAAATGAGGAAATTATCCAGCAACATCATGACTATCACGTTAGCAGAATTTTACTGAAGAGAATTTAAAAATGAGTATACCCATACTCTGGTAGCGTAGTGGTTATGAATTGGGCTGCGAACCTTAAGGTCAGTGGTTCGAAACTACCAGC
>NW_006412157.1:5354-6956 GCF_000296735.1 Chrysochloris asiatica
CCTCAGCTGGTAGTTTTAAACTGCTGTCTGTGAGATTATCAGCCTGACTCTTAAACCACTATACTAGAGGTTGTTGTTGTTAAGTGCTGTTGAGTTGGTTCTGACCTGTAGCGACCCTGTGTAGGGTTTCCGAGAAGCGGAGAGTGAGTTGAGCTGCTGACATTGTGGTTCAAGTGATTTTGCAGTCCAGCGCATGCTGGTTAGCCATCTTGAAATGTAAAAAGAGAGAGAGAAATTTTCTGTTTAAAGTAAACAGAAAACAAGGATACATTAATTTTGGTATATTTTAATATTTTCAAGTTACAACATTTGTTAAAAAATGTATTTACAGAGATCCAGATATAAGTTAAGTTTCAGCCGTCTCACACAGCCTTTTGACGGTGATTCAGGAGAGGAGTCACTTCATTAATCGATGGCACTAAACAAAGTGGCAGAATATCAGCTACTTTAGGAAATCATGAAGATAGCTCAGTAATAAATACAGCAAGACTCTTCTCATCCAGAGGTGTATAGGCCAGCATTGCTCCAATTCATACAATAATCTCAGTAGATGTGGCGCCCCATATACCTGGGACATGGGTGCATTGGGGTGATCTGTGAGGATTTCAGCATACTGCTCTCTCTCAAATTTGTAAAGTAGCTGAGCATCCAACATTGCATTGAAATACTCTTTTATCCCTGCCATGACTTCATTAACAGCGTACTTCTTATTATCTATGTTTCCTCAAGATTTCTTCTAATTTGCATAATCCTCTAGAATGGATTCCACATTCTTCTTGGCAGGAAGATAAAAGAACTGTTTTTGCCTGGTAATTAAGCCCCAGTTATCAACAAGCCATTGTTTTAGTTCTTCAGGAATCTTTAACTTCAACTCTGTTCATGAATGTTTCCTCATTTTCAACAGTACAGTCCATTCTGGCTATTTCTTCTGAGGAGACTGAGGTGTCTCACTGATCCTGCCACCTTCTCCATTTCCAGGTGTTTTCTGTTTATTCTTTTTTGTTTTCACTTCAACATTTTTCTGTTGCAGACCAGATAGATGTCTTCTTTCATGGAGCAGCACCTCTTATCTTCTCCTTTGTGTACTGCTCCTGATTGGCTTTTTGAAGTTCTCTGTCTGTTTCTGCAGATTGGTGTCCTCATATTTAAGTACTCTGCTTTCTCGAACCCATTCATCCCAGTTTTTATTCCAAACACTATAAAGTATTTCACTTGTTTGTCCTTTTTGGAAACCTTTACACATTTTGCTTCATAAAGAAGAAACCCATGAAAGCATAGCAGTCGCTCACCCTTCTGGAATTTAGGCTTCAGTTGCCATTTATAAGTGATTCTCTTCCTTCTCCCACCACCCCCTCTAGGAGTCCTGGTCTGGTACTGTGGGTTATTGCACTGGACTGCAAAGTTGGTTTGAATCACAGGGTTGACCATATCGCCTAGGAAACCCTATACAAGGTGGCTATAGGTTGGAACTCAATCGACAACACTTAACAATAACAACAGTCTCTAGTGTAGTGGTTAAGAGTCGGGCTGCTAAACTCACAGACAGCTGTTTGAAACTACCAGCTGAGGGAACTAAACAAAAATATTCAAATCTCACTGGCA
>NW_006412157.1:8086-8875 GCF_000296735.1 Chrysochloris asiatica
TTCCTAGAAGCCAGGATGGCTAGGCTTAAATCTCTCATATTTTGGACATACTGTCAGTAGGGACCAGTCCTTGGAGAAGGATATCATGTTTAAGTTGAAGAAAAAGAGGAAGAACCCCAAAGAGATGGATTGGTACAATGGTAGCAGAACAGGCTCAAATGTAGCAACAATTGTGAGGTTGGCACAATACTGAGCAGTGTTTCGTTCTGTTGTGCATAGAGGCCACTCTGAGTCTGTACCAACTGGATGGTCCCTAACAACAGCAACAGCAATCCTTCCTATCCATGAGCATAGTATATTTTTCCATTTTTGCAAATTGCTTTTGGTTTCTTGTAGTAATGTTTTACAGCTTGCTTTGTATAGCCAGTCATTTGTTTTTCTGATTCTAGATTTAAAAGATAAAAGATAAAAAGATTTAATCTTTTGGGTGACTTTTGCAAATGGTCTTTTCTTGATTTCCTTTTCAGAGCTGTGTTTGTAGCATACAGGGATCCAACTGACATTTGTATGTTGATCTTTTACCCTGCCACTTGGGTGAAACTTTAAAGTGTTACAATAATTTTCTTGCTGAGTATTTGGAATTTTCTATGCATATAACTTCTTGATTTTTAAAATTCTTAGGTATTACACATATAAATCGATCAGTCTTTTTCTTTTTCTTTTTTTTTTGTATTTGGAGTCACTTCCGTGCTTTTTAAAAAAAATGTTTTATTGTGAATTATGTGATAGTTTACATGGGAGAACATTAGTTTTTCATTCATTCTATCGTATATCATTTCATTGCCATGG
>NW_006412158.1:0-2307 GCF_000296735.1 Chrysochloris asiatica
CCAAAGTTTGTTTATCCATTCTTCCATTAATGGGCACTTAGGCTGTCTTCATCTTTTTGCTATTACGACTAGTGCTTTGATGAACATTAATGTGTATTTATCTACTTGTGTCCTGACTCATATTTCTTGTGAATATGTACCAAGTAGAGGGATTGCTGGGTCATAAGGTATTTCTATTTACAACTTTCTGAGGAAGTGGCATAGTGTTCTTCTGAGTGGTTGAACCATTTTGCATTCCCACCAGCAATGTAGGAGGGACCCAGTCTATCCATACCCTCTACAAATTTTGTTTTCTGTTTTTTTGAACATTGCTATTAATGCTGGTGTGAGATGATACCTGATTTTTGCTTTGATTTAGCATAGTGGTTACAAATTGGGCTGCTAACCTCAAAGTCAACAGTTCAACACTACCAGCAATTACATGGGAGAAAGATGAGGCTTTCTGCCTCATTTACAGCCTCGGAAATCCCATGCAGGGTTGCTATGAGTCAGAACCGACTCCATGGCACACAAATACACAGTGGGTCGTGGGGAGCTCTGGTGTGGTGCTGTGGGATATGCACTGGATTACAAGGTCAGTTTGAACTGCAAAGTTGGCGATTCAAATTCACCAGCTGTTCCTTGTAATCTGTGAGTTGGAACCAACTAGATGGCACTTAACAACAACAATGGTTAACACCTGGTGTGGTGCTGTGGGAAAAAGCACTAGACTGCACGGTCTGTTTGAACCACAAGGTCAGTGGTTCAAACTCACCATCTGCTCTTTGGAAACCTATACAGAGTTGCTATGAGTCAGAACCAACTCAACTGGACTTAACAACAGCGATGTGTAACGATCTTAATAATTTATTTTCATTGTTTGTTGGCTGCTTGAATGTCTTCTTTGGTGAAGTGTTTGTTCATGCCCTATGCCCATTTTTCAATTGGGTTGTCTTTTTCTTGTAGAGATGCTGTAATTTTCTACAAAGTTTAGAGATTAGTCCCTTTTCTGATACATCATTGCAAATAATATTTTACCAATCTATGGGCTCCCTTTTTACTCTTTTATTGTTGAAATCTTTTGGTGCACATAAGGTTCTAATTTTTGTAAGTCTCAGTCATCTGTTTGTGAGTGTTTTGCAGTGTTTGATGGTATATGTATGCCATGTATTTGAGCCACTAAGTTTGTTGCTATTTTTTCCATTGATGATATTTGTAGTTCTTGAGTTTACATTTAGGGCTTTAATCCTTGAGTTTGTTTTTGTATATTGTTTGAGATATGGGTCTTGTTTCATTCTTTTGGAAATCTATTTCCAGTTTTGCCAGCACCATTTGTTGTGATTTGGCCACTTAATGTGTTTTGGCCCTTTGTCATAGATCAGTTGACTGTATGTAGATGGATTTACTGCTGGTTTCTCAATTCGGTTCCATTGATCTATGTATCTTTCACTGCAGTAGTACCAGGCTATTTTGATCACTGGCTTTGTAGTAAATTTTGAGATCAGGGAGCTACAGGCCTCCAATTTTTGTTCTTTTAAGTATATTAATAGGATTCCTTGGATGCATGTAACAATTAACTAACTCAAGATAATAAAAATACAAAGGGGTTTCTCAAAGTTCATGTAAAATGAAATTGAAAGATAATGGAAGTTTTCCACAAACTCTGAAGCCTCCTTATATGTAATAAGAGCACTCAAGGGCTAGAATGCTGTTGACTAAGGAAGAAACTAGAACAAATAACTGCAAAGTCATCAGGAACCCAGGACAATCACTACTTTATACTTACCTTTCCTCTAGAAAATTTTCTTTTTATCCAAATATAATAGAAGATGGCACCTTGACAGATTCTGTCTTCAGATGTTACAGTTCAGCTAAATGCCAAGCCTAGACTTGCTGCCTTTCAGTTCCAATCACAAGAGAGGATATGGTTGACTAGCTTGAGTCAGGTGCTCATCTTTTTTTTTCTTTTAACTTTTTATTGTGACTTGAGTGAAGGTTTACAGAGCAGATCATCAGTTTTAAATTCAACAAATCACACACTTCTTTTCAGTGATTACAATCCACTGTTTGTAACATCAGTTATCACACTTCTTCCCTGTGATTCTTGTTTTCATTCCACCCTCCTCACCCCTTAAGAAGTTTGTCCTTAAGTAAATGCTAGTCTTTAGATCTTGAATGGTTGTGCATTCCAAGTGTGCATATCTTTCTAGTGTTCTTATTTGGTGCATAACTGTAAATTGAGCCATGAGGATTACTTCAGTTCCATACCTGAAGGGTGACCAATGACTATAGTCTTGGGTTCTTCCAGTCTCTTTCTGACCAGTATGC
>NW_006412158.1:2882-4502 GCF_000296735.1 Chrysochloris asiatica
CAATGCTCCACCACATTCATAGACAGTTTGCAGCAAAGGTAAATACCCATGTCAAACCTTTACATATTTGTGAGTATACCCCCATTTTCCCTCCCATACCCGTTAAACTTGTGTATCTATTTATGCATCTACCCATAGATCACTGTTACTAAAGGATTATGTATATGACAGCGTTTACCTCTGTTCCCTTTAACTCTTGCGTTCCTTCCTATACTTTCCTCTGCCTTCATCATGCTTCTTCCAACCTCTCCTTTTGTTGTATTGCAGGTACCCATCTCTTGTTTTATCTGTTAAATACAAGTGTAGAGGGTTGTTGTTGTTGTTAAGTGCCGTCGAGTCACTTCCGAATCGTAGCAACACTATATAGGACTTCCGAGGAATGGCTAATGAGCTTGAACCGCCAGTCTTGTGGTTCAAGTAGATCTTGCATTAACCCACAGCGCCACATCAGGATTCCACAGGGTTACTTGGTACTAGAATAAATGCCCCTCTTAAATGGGGTAACAGCTCCGAAAGCAGAGCTGATGTATATATATGGTTGGGCAGGTTGCTTATTACACATCTGTTTGCCAAGTCCTCTACCCAAAGGGTTATTTAAAAAATTTGCATAGAGGTGTTTTATGGCTGTGTGGTGGCCTTTTTTTGGAGAAAGAAGGGGTCTCATTGTGAATTGGAAAGCTATTGTAAAGGTGTTTAGTATGCCATTTTATTTGTTGTATGCATTGTCTATTTTATTATATTCAAAAGCTCAGCCTTGCAATAGAATGGTTCCTACCTATAAACCATGAAGTTTTATTGCATAATATCCCCAATTCCATAGGCATGTAATTGTTTTCTCAACAAGGAATATTGAAAGTGAAATTCTGGGGTAAACTGCCCAGCTGCTAACCAGAAGGGTGGTGGTTTGAACCCACCCAGCAATTCCAAGAGAGAAAGATGTGACAGTCTGCTCCCATAAAGATTTACAGCCTTGAAAATACTTCTGTACAGTTCAACTCTGTTCTAAAGGGGTCAGTATGTCTGAATCAACCCAATGGCAGTGGGTAAGAGGACACTCATTGAGAAATATTGGTATTGAGGAAAGACTATTATAGTTGGAATTTTAACACTTGCCTCTTATCTGTTCCATGGTTTTGCTTATATTTTACTGAGTATAAAATACCTAATTTTAAGGGATATCAGACTTTGAAAGTATGTAAAAGAACTTGACACCAAGCCACTGGCAGTTCTTAGCTCTTATAACAGTAGCAGTTTCCCTGTTTTCTGCAGAGAAGTGAAAAGGTTATTTGTTATTTGTTTGGTTAGTAAGAGAAGCTTAATCCCCGCCCCCATCTCTTTCTCTCTATATTTGAGTTGCTACTTTACAAAATAAAAGTACCTTCAGCTTTAAAAGATGATTGGTAGGCTGAGCTCAACCATGTTCCACAGACTCCCGTTGACCTGGAGATGAGAGAGAAAGAGGAAGGGCTGGTTGCTACATGTGTGGCGAAACCTAGAGACACCTGAGCCCATGGACAAGGACATAGTTATAGAGGGCTAAAGCTGAGAGTGAAGCATCCAGCTGGTATGAAGTAAGATGAGACATGTCGTACAAGAACACCCAAACTTGCAGATACTACC
>NW_006412158.1:6157-6642 GCF_000296735.1 Chrysochloris asiatica
CAACAACATAATCATACTCAGCCTAAATTATTCCCTGATACAAACACAGTTGTTTAGCCTCTCTGTAGTTTTGCTGTTCCCTATAGTATATACTCTTACCTCACGCATGTCTCGTACTTCTGTGTAACTTCCTTTCTCTGAGCTCAGGGAAAAGGAGACTTAACAAAGAAATTCATTCACTTTAGGAATTACTGACCTGTCTCCTCCAAGTGAAATTCCATTTTAATAGGGGTTGTTTGCAGAAGGCTCAGAATAACTAATAACTAATGGTGGGCTTTCTTACATTATGGCATTCTTGTCTAGAATTTTCAAATCAGGTCAGCCTTATCAACAGGTCTAGCTCAGCTTCTGGAGCACTGTACACACTGCATAAAAATCGACTTTATTTTCAGTCTTCCTCTTTTAAAATACCTCATTTAAAGAACCAAAGAAGTGATTAGTATAATGAATGAAATGGGTAGGTGGAGTTTGTAGTAAAGTTAAAG
>NW_006412158.1:7295-7819 GCF_000296735.1 Chrysochloris asiatica
TGGATTAGGAAATCAGTTTGGAATCTATTGTGTTAATACATAACAATAGCATTAATGCACCAGACTGCAAAGCCATTTGAACTGCAAGGTTGGCCTTTCAAGCTCAGCAGCTACTCCTTGGAAACCCTATACAGGTTCACCATGGGTTGGAATCGACTCGACAGCACTTGACAACAATTATTTTTAAAGTTTTTTTTGTTTTGTTTTGTTTTTTTAAATGGAGATAATTTATATACCATAGAATTTACCCACTTAAAGTGAATTAATTTGATGGCTGTAAAAACAAGGAGTTCTGGTAGTGTAGTAGTTACGAATTGAGCTGCAAACCTTAAGGTCAGCAGTTCAAAACTACCAGCTGTTCCGTGGGAGAAAGATGAGGCTTTATGGTCCTGTAAAGATTTGCAGCCTTGGAAAGCCTGTACAGAGTCACTATGGGCCGGAACCAACTCCACAGCATATAACAACATCCTCATAAATACAGTAAAAAGCATCACCATTGAGTCCAGAGCATTGCATCACTCAAA
>NW_006412158.1:8378-9018 GCF_000296735.1 Chrysochloris asiatica
GTCGCTATGAGTCTGAACCAACTAGACAGCACCTAACAACAACAATATATGAGGGGATTCAAAAAGTTCTTGAAAAAAATGTTCCTCACCTATCCCCCACAAAATTTGAAGCCTTCATGTATCCGATCAAGCTGTCTACAAGTAGTTTTACTTTTTCCTTTACAATTTGGGAAGGAGCCATGATGGTGCTGTAGGTTAGGCATTGGGGTATTAACTACAAGGCCTGTGGTTCAAACCCACCAGCTGCTCTGTGGGAGAAAGATGAGACTGTATGTTCCTGTAAAAATTTATAGTCTCAGAAACCCTGTATAGGGTCACTTTGAGTTGGAATTGATTAGATGGCAAGTGGGTTTAGTTTTTGTTTTGGGTTACAATTTAGGTTGTCTGCTTTTAACTTTCAGTACAGTATTCAACAGTAGTGATGAAAATAGGCATCCCTTTCTTGTTAGTTACCCCCCCTTTTTTTTAAGGTTTTTATTGTGGATTGAGTGAAAGTTTACAGGGCATATCATCAGTTTTACATTCAACAATTCATACACCTTGTTCCTTACAATGATTATAATCCCCACCATGTACCATCAGTTAACAGTATTTGTCTCTATTCACTATAGCATTTAAAAAAACAAAACAAAACAAAAAA
>NW_006412159.1:0-1594 GCF_000296735.1 Chrysochloris asiatica
GGTTCTGACCCAAAGCCACCCTGTATAGGGTTTCTGAGCAGTGAGTTTGAACCACTGACCTTGCAGTTTGAATAAAACCACTGTCATTTACTAAAATTGGACTCATCATGAACTTTAGGGCAGAATAGAACTATGTACGGATTCTGAGCCTACTAATCTTTTATGCAAGCAGAGAGCTTAATCTTTTCATCAACGAGTAGACGGAGGGGTTGATCCACTTACATGTGTTCAGCCCAATGATGAACTCACTGTTACCTCCATGGCTCCATATATTTATGAGTCGATGGGGTCCATGAACAGATATGTTAAGACAAGTCCCGCTCAGAGTGACCCCGTGGGACAGGCTAGAACTGCCCCACCGGGAGGTCTCGGCATTACTACAGAAGCAGATCACCAGGTGTTTCTCCCGCAGATTCACTGGATGAGTCTGCACTGACAGTCGTTTGGTTAGCAGTCCAGTACTGGACCGTTTGTCCACCTGCCCTCCTCACATGTCTATGAACACTTGAAGGCCATGATTCCTTCTTCAGAATACAGCCTGCCGCAGCACCCTCTCTCCAGTGAATGGGACTCACCTGACACACGTGCTCGGGATGTTCTCCTGAGTTGCAGAGCCATGAACTTGACAGAATTCTCATAATATGGAGGGCCAGCTGTCGTTTTCCATGAATTGTACCACGGTATCTTCAGGGGTTATGCTTTCTTCATCATTAATATTTTGAGATGCTGATCAAATAATTTAAATTCAGGTTCATAATACAAAATTTAAAGGATAAGCATTAATTAGAGAGAAAATGCAGCTGTGAGAACAGAAAGACTGTCATATTTAATTGTTTCAATACTTTGTTAATTGTTTCAATACGTGGTCCAAAAGCAATTTACTAAGAAAACCTCCAATGAAGTTTGGGAATGAAAATAGCAGAAGTAGGTTTTAACTAGATGACTTAAAAAAGGATGTGGATAACAAGGCACTTGTAACATTACAACTAAAAGAAGAAACAAGGATGATCTTTCTCCCTGAACACAGGTATTTTTTTTTTAATTGATGAATGACAACAAACAAGATCAGGTATCAGTGAGGTTCCTTTCCTCAACTACAGAGGCCTACTCCAACTCATGTATTCAAATCCCGTTCCTTCCACACAGGAAGGTAAGTCCATGGTTTCTGACCTTCCTGATGCTCCCTGGATGAGTGCTCTGCTCTCCTCAGGTCTTTCTCTTGCAAATGGGAGAACAAACGGGTGTTGCTGACATGGTGTTCATGTAGAAAGACACCACAATGGAAGGAGGACCAGTGACCATCTGTCTGACACTGATGCAAAAATCTTATTTCCACTTCCTATCATATCTGTCTTGTATGGAACAAAAAAAAAAAGTTCAACTTCTTGCACAGGACCAAAGAGTTAACAAAAATGAAGCACAAGTGAAAGCAGGATGAGATAGTAATAACTGGGAAATACTACAATGGAGAAAAAATTGAAGTTGTCAAGGACTTCATTCTTCTTGGATCAACTATCAACATTCGTGGAAGCAGCAGTCAAGAGATCAGACAACGTATTGCATTAGGCAAATCTGCTGCACAGGAACTTTTTAA
>NW_006412159.1:3223-4748 GCF_000296735.1 Chrysochloris asiatica
ACAAAACAAAGACAGACTAGGAAGAAAGAGTGACAAACTACTTCCGAATCGCTAGTCACTGAAAACTCTATGAATAGCAGAGAAACATTGTGAGATATACACATGAGGTTTATGAAAATGCCATGGCTTGGGTCAGGCTCACCTTAGTACTCAAACTGACATCTTAGCTCTTCAACACTTTAAAAAGGTCTTATGTAGCATCTTTACCCAATGCAATATGTCACCTGGCTTCTTGAATGCTGCTTCCAAGAGTGTTGATGGTTGATCCAAACTACATGAACTCTTTCACAACTTCAATGTGTTCTCCATTGATATGTTGTTTACTGATCCTGTGGTGAGCATTTTTTCTTCTTCTTTACATTGAGATGCAACCCATACCTAAGGCTGTGGTATTCGATCTTCATCAGTATTTTAAGTGTTCTTTGCATTCAGCAAGCAAGCAAGATTGGATCATCTGCATATTGCAGATGGTTGATAAGTCTTCCTCCAATCGTGATGCCATGTTTTTCTTCATATAATCCAGTTTCTCGGATTTTTCCTCAGCATACAGATTGAAAAATATGGTTACAGAATACAACCCTTGCATACTCCTTTCCAAATGTTAAACCATTCAGTGTTCCCTTGTTGTTTGAACAACTGCCTCTTGGTCTATGTATAGATTCCTCATGAGCACAAGCGTTGTGGAATACTCATACTTTGAAATGTTCTCTATAATTTGTCATGTTCCATACAATTGAAAGACTTTGAATAGTCAATAAAGCACAGGTAAACACCTTCCTGGAATTCTCTGTTTGAGCCAAGATCCACCTGACATCAGCAATGATATTCCTTGCGCCATGTAATCTTCTGACTCCAGGTGGAATTTCTGGCATTGTATGGTTGCAGCCGGTTTTGTAATACCTTTAGTAAAACTTTACTCACAATGGATATCAATGATATATTGTCTGATGATTTCTGCATTCCGCTGAGTAACCTCTTTGGAATGGGCACTACCTGGCCAAGTGACCAGGTAGTTATCTCCCAAATTTCTTAGCATACATAAGTGAGTGCCTCCAGTGCTTCATCAGTTTGATGAAAGATTTCCATTTATATTCCATCCATTCCCAGTGCCTTGTTCTTTCCCAATGCTTTCAATGCAGCTAGGACTTCATCCTTCAGGATCATTAGCTCTTGACCAT
This sequence comes from Chrysochloris asiatica, assembly GCF_000296735.1. Classification (NCBI taxonomy): domain Eukaryota; kingdom Metazoa; phylum Chordata; class Mammalia; order Afrosoricida; family Chrysochloridae; genus Chrysochloris; species Chrysochloris asiatica. Next base: position 4,402 of record NW_006412159.1, read on the forward strand.
ATGCTACCTCTTGAAATGATTGAACACTGACCATTTCTTTTTGGTACAGTGACTCTATTCCTTCCATATTCTTTTTTTACAGAGCACTTTTATTGTGAAATGAGTGAGTTTACATGGTAGAACATCGGTTTTGCACTCAACCAATTATATTTTGTTTAGCTGCAATGAATACAATCCCTTCCGGGCACTATCAGTTACCAGTATTTGCCTCTATCCCCACTTTGTTTTGTTTTGGGTTTTCTTTGGTGCACACACACAAAACAGCCAAGAGGCACATTTTGCAAGGCAGCCTCTTGCCCGACACCAGACAGCCTTTCTCTTTCCATGAGTCTAGATTCCTCAGCTGC
>NW_006412159.1:6328-7076 GCF_000296735.1 Chrysochloris asiatica
TTTGATTGGACTACAGCATGCTCACTTTTAACTTCTGTACTTTTCTTTTCTCATGGTGTTTTTTATGTCCTTAAATGGCCATTGACCCAAATCTCGGAGTTCTCAGTATCTACAGTCTCCAGCCTTTTCTGCTGCCCCAGCTACTTTTCTCTCATTTCTCAACTCACCTCTACTTTTCTACAATTCAGTTGCTATTCTGCGCTTTTAAAGCTCAGACTGTAAGCTTTTCTTCATTGTTCACTAGGTTATTTGCTGGCTCTATTTTATTATTATTTACCTTTTATTGTGAATTGAGTGTAAGTAAACTGTTAAGATCATGAGCTTTACTTTTAACTAATGAAGTGTTTTATCTCAATGAGTATAAGTATCCTCTCTGAAACAGTTATCTTGTATCTACGCTGTGGCTTCACTTTTATATCTTATTTTTCACAAATAAGCAAAGCAAAAAGAACTGACATAAACATACAAAAGAAGTTGGAACAGCACATTCTTCAAGCCAGCCTCTTGCGCATCAGTGCACAACTTTTCTCAGTACATGGGCCTATAGTCCGTAGCTCTTTTATCTGTCTGACATTGCCTCTGCCAGTTTCTCTGTTGTTGCCACTTTCCAGGTAGGATCTCACACTAAACGCATGTTCTCCATTCTTAATGGTTGTTGTTGTTGTTGTTAAGTGCCGTCGAGTCGGGTCCGACCCAGAGCAACCCTGTACAGGGTTTCCGAGGGTGTAAATCCTTACGGGAGTAGAAA
>NW_006412159.1:8561-9155 GCF_000296735.1 Chrysochloris asiatica
AAGCCTTTGTGTAGTCAACAAAGCACAGGTAAACATCTTTCTGGTATTCTCTGCTTTCAGCCCAAATCCATCAGACATTAACAATGATATCCCTCAATCCACGACCTCTTCTAAATCCAGCTTGAACTTCTCAAAGTTCTCTGTCAATGTATGCTTGCAGCCATTTCTGTTATTACCTTACTCGCGTGGGATAGCAAAGCTATTTTCCGGCGTTTCTCACATTCCATTGGGTCACCTCTTTTTGGAATGGGCACAAACACGGATTCTCTTCCAATCAGTTTGCCAGATACTTGTCTTCCAAATTTCTTGACATAGATGAGTAAGTGCCACCTGTGCCACCTCACTTTCTTGAATGATTTCAAGTTTTATTCCATCAATTCATGTTGCCTTATTCTTTGGCAATGCCTTAAATGCACCGTGGATTTCTTCCTCCTTCAGTATCATTAGCTCTTGATCATATGCTACGTCTTGAAATAGTTGAACATCAACCATTTCCTTTTGGTACAGTATTCCTTCCATCTTCTTTTGATGCTTTCTGCATCATTCAACAATTTGCCCAGAGAATCCTTCAATAATGAAAGTCGAGACTTTAAT
>NW_006412160.1:0-565 GCF_000296735.1 Chrysochloris asiatica
TGGCACAATTGAAGTTCCCTTTTCCCAGAGACAGTTTATTATTAATCAAAGAAAACCTATCCCAATTCTAGTCACAAGGTGGCATTTAGGTTATAGTCTTGATGGCGCCCTACACTCCCCATTGTCGATTGCCTGCATGGTTTCTTCTTGTAGATCAGAGCTTAATCTTATTGGCTTGTCTTTTTAGGTAACACTTCTATTTTCTCTACTGCCTTCATGGTTTTCTCCTTGTCTTTGATTTTGGAGAGTTTCATTATGTCTCGATGATTTTCTTTTGGCGTCTATCCTTCTTGGGGTTCATTGATATTCATGAATATTTATATTTTTGTTTTTTAGTAAGTTAGGGAAATTTTCTTCCAGCAGCTCTTAATCTATACCCTCTGGGAATTTTTATGATTCTTCCTGTTCTGAAATGCTAATAATTCTTAAATTATTCTTCTTCATGTTGTTCCATATGAATCTTAGATTTTCTTCAGATTTTTTTTTAAGTACTTTTTTATTTTTATTTTTCTATCTTAGCAGTATTAAGACATTTGTCTTCCAGCTCACTGGTTCCAACAATCAT
>NW_006412160.1:1837-4014 GCF_000296735.1 Chrysochloris asiatica
GAGGTTGGCCCAGGATCGAGCATTGTTTCGTTCTGCTGTGCATGGGGTCGCTATGGGTCGGTTCTGACTCGATGGCACCTGACAACAACAACAACCATCCCCTGTACATGCTTTTTCCGAGTTTATTGCTATTGCTCTCTACAGCCTTCTTTCTGTGTGTCTAGGTGCAGACACTGGATACAACCACGACTGTGGCTGCCCTCAATTGCCCAGAATTACACTTCTGTTTATCAATAAATCAAGAAAAAAAAACAGTAAAAATTAAATCTTCATTGTTGTCGTTAAGTGCCTTCAGGTCCGTTCTGACCCATAGCGACCTTGCACAGGGATTTTAAAAAATCAGGATGCCAAGTACTACTGTACTACTGAAATGGTCAGGTAAAGATTTAGGCCTAACTCTATGTATATGCTAATATTCCATTTTAGTTGTTCATTTTTAATTCTAACGACATTAGAGCTTTTACTAAACTTAATCATGTTGTTAAAGGACTCTTCTTTTTTTCCCCTTTTATCTGTTACTAAGTCCAAAGGGATGTTGCAGAATAGCCCTTGAGAGTCATTACTCAAACAGCTATCAGACCTTTGTTTTAAGAGATCCTCAGGAAATTATTTTGTCTTAAGCCAGTTATTTTAACAATCTGCCTTTGGAAAATCTATTCTGTAAACACCTTGAGTCTAACACACTCACCTTAACCAAATAGTTACCTTTTACCTTTCACAGAAATTCAAGCTGAAGCTTATTTGGTCTATAATTAATCTTTAATACTTCCCCTGCCCCCATGGACATGTACTTCTATAATAGCATTGTATCCAGTCCCCTTAGCCCACACATATTCTGTAATTTTGTTGTAACTACCTGAGAATATGACTTATTGAGTCACAAAAGTAGTTAAGAAAGAATAATACATACTGTAAGTCAATTCTGTCTTGTTAAAATTAGTTTGTAGATAACAATTAAGTTGGTCCTCAGACTCATAATGACTCTATGCACAACAGAATAACAATGCCTGGTCAAGATCCATCCTCACAATTTTTGTTACATTTAAGTCTATTGCTGCTATTATGGACTTAAACATTTAAATATATGTTCGGCTGCTATTCATGTTTTCATCTACCAGAACAGTATCTGAAAATGTTCTGCTGTTTTCATAAGTTTTCAGAAGCTAAACATTTATAAGTAGGACAACTTTCTTTTTTCTTAGTCTGTCTTAGAATGGAAGTTCTGCTGAAACCTTTCACTCTCTCTTCCCTTTGGATATCGTAGTTTTTACTAGGTGTAGCCTGCTTTTTTCTTTCTTTCTTTAATATTTTTTTTCATTGTTATATGCTAGTTTGTTCTTGTTTTCCCTCTCTAGTGTGTATACCTTTTCTCTTTATGCCTAGACTGACAGGAGACAGAAAATTCAGTTATACAGCTCAGCTACAACCTCTACCACTGCATCCATTGGACAACAGCCCAAACCATCTTAATCTATACTGGATCAATGACAACACCTCACATCAGCCACATCCATCCTAAGTTGAACTACTTTAACAGCAGAGAACGGTGCCCAAGTTCATCTCCTGAAAACAACCCTCTTCCAGGGGACAGTTGGTGAACACCTAAGAATACACCAGCACACATTTAGTCAACTTAATACAAATACAACAATATCACAATGTCTCAAAAGCAATCAACTTCTGTTCACATGAAGAAATAAGATTGGGTGGCTGAAACAAGTGACCAAGATGCAGAGTTAGGAAATATTTATCATGGAAAAAAAAAAAAGGATTGACACTAACTGAAAAAGAATTTAAGAGAATAATATTTAGGTACATCTAAAAGATTGACATAAAGGTAGAAGACAATAAAAAATAATTCAGTAAAGCAAAACAGGAATAATCAAGCTAAAGAAATAAAGGATTGGAGACAATACAAAAAAGTGCAAATAGACATCCAAAAGATTAATATTAATATTTCAGAAATGGAAAATGAATTAAAAGAACAAAGAAGTAGATTTTATCAGTGAAATCCCAAATTAGTGAGATTAAAGATAAACTCTCAATGCTAGTAAGATAGAAGAACCATGAGAAAAATAAAAGAAAGAAAATATCTGAAGAACACCTAAGGTTTATGTAAGAAAAAAATGAAAAAGGATAGCTCCAGGGTGTCAGAATTCCAGAAACAGAAGAGACAA
>NW_006412160.1:5239-6595 GCF_000296735.1 Chrysochloris asiatica
TTCAGGTATTTTATAGGATAAAATAGACTGTTTTAGATGGAGGGAAAAGTTAATATAATATAAGGTAACTGCAAAGAAAATTAATACTTTCCAACATACCAAAGAAGTGAAAATTCCAAAAATATGGAAACATTAAAACTATGAAAAGACTGACAAAAAAAATAATAATACAAAAGACATGAACTCAGGACAGGAATGCATTCAGACCAAAGAAATTTTCAGCACCACACACAAAACAAAACAAAACAAAAAACGTAATGACAGTAATTAATTCATACGATTTGATAATTACACTGAGTGTCAATGGAATAAATGCACCAGTTAAGAGATGGAGAGTGGCAGAATGGATAAGAAAACAAGATCCATCAATATGTTGTCTGCAAGAGGTACAGCTTACACACAAGACTAAAACAGACTAAAAGTTAAATGATGGGGAAAAAAAAAACAAAAAACTAAAAAACCCCCAACAACATACTAAGTTAATTGTAATAAAAAATGAGCAGCAGTGGCCATATTAATTTCTGATAAAATAAAGTTTAAGGCAAAAACCAGCATAATTGTTATGATGGACATTATCCCATGATTAAAGTGTCAATTGAACAAGATGACATAGGCATAATACATACCTGTGGTTCAAACGAAAAAGCTCTAAAATATATAAAGCAAACTCTAAAAAATTTGAAGAAAGACATAAAATAAACTTAAAATATTGAAAATAGGGAATCAGAGATATCAATTTATAATCAAGATAACTATAAATCAAAAAGAGAGAAAAAATAGATATCAGTATAAGAGAAATATTCCTTTGGCAATCCATGACACTTGTAAAATTCTCCTCAACATAACTCAGATGGATCAATTCTTCTATGGTCGCCCTTATTTACTGTCCAACTTTTACATGTATGTGAGGTTATTGAAAATATAATGGCTTGGTCAAGCCTACCTTTGTCCTCCAACTGAACAATTAAGAGTTCCAGAATGTTCCTTCTCTGCAATGTTTTCTATACCTTTTCAGGATTCAAATATTCAAAAGCCTTTGCACAGTCAATAAAGCATAGATGAGCATATGTCTCATATTCTCTTGTTTTAGAAAAGATCCACTCAATGTCAAACATGATATCCCTCATTCCATGTCCCCATGTCCTATGCTGAATCAGGTTTGAACTTCCGGTAGTTGTCTGTCAATGGATGTTGACAGCCATTTTTGGAATGTCTGTAGCAAAATTTTATTTACACAAGATATTAATGATACTCTCTGATAATTTCCATGTTTTGCTGGTTCACCTCTCTTTGGAATGGGCACAAAAACTCTTCCAGTCAGTTAGCCAGACAGCTGTTTCCAAATTTCTTGGCATA
>NW_006412160.1:8495-9022 GCF_000296735.1 Chrysochloris asiatica
AGAAACCTACAAGATACAAAAAACAAACAAAGAAAAAAAATGGCTTAAAAAACTGGAAGAATATATCATGTTCCTGGAGAGCAAAACTTAACATTATGAAGATATCAATACTACCCAAAGAAATCTATATATATATCACTGTCCCAATCTAGTCTCTATCATCATTCTTTAAAGAGATGGAATAAATGATCAACAACCATGGATGGAATCGCCAGATGGAACACATAGAAAACAAATTGACTACATCTGTGGAAAGAGAAGATGGAAAAACTCTATATCATCAGTGAAAACAAAGACAGGGGAAGAATGTGGGACAGACCATCAATGACTCTTAGGCAAACTGAAGCTGAAGAAAATGAAAACAAGACCTGGAGAGCCAAAATATGACCTTGAATATATCCCACCTGAATTTAGATATCATTTGAAGAACAGATTTGATATATTAATAACTAAAGACCAAAGACCAGAAGCTTTGTGGGATGACATCACGAACATCATATGTGAAGAGAGCAAAAAGTCATTAAGAA
>NW_006412161.1:0-9220 GCF_000296735.1 Chrysochloris asiatica
CTTATGCGTGTTATTTGTGTCTATTCCCTCTTTTCTTTTGATAGGTTTGCCAATGGTTTGTCAATTTTATTAATCCTTTCAAAGAACCAGCTTCTTGTCCTGTTGATTCTTTCTGTAGTTTATTTCATTTATTGCTGCTCTAATCTGTATTATTTCCTTTTCTGTTGACTGTAAGTTTACTTTGCTGGTGTGTTTCTAGTTGTAGATGTTGTGTTAATGTGTTGATTTTGGTTCTTTCTTCTTTTTGAATGTGTGCATTTATTGCAACAAATTGTCCTCTTAGCACTGCTTACGCCATGTCCCAAAGATTCTGGTATGTTGAATTTTTAGTCTCATTTGTTTCTAGGAACATTGTGGATTCTTGTTTTATTTATTTTACTATCCAGTAGCTTTTAAGCAGGGTATTATTCAATTTCCATGTATATGACTTTATGTCTTTGGTCTTCTTATAGTTGATTTCTAATTTTATAGCATTGTGGTCTGAGAAGATGTTTTGTAGTATTTTGATGTTTGTAAATTACGGAAGCTTATTTTGTGGCCTAACACATGGTCTATTCTTGAGAAATTTCCAAGTGCAATGGAAAAGAATGTGTATTGTGCTATTGTTGGGTTGAATGCTCTGTACACATCTATGAGGTCCAGTTGGCTGATTGTGTTGTTTATTTCCTCTGTGTCTTTGTCAAGTTTCTTTCTGATTGTTCTATCCTTTTTTGAAAGTGGTGTATTAAAGTCTCCCACTATTATTGTATATTTGTCTATTACTTTCTTCAACTCTATTAGAGTTTACTTTATATATTTGGAGCTCTCTCATTGGGAGTGTAGATATTTATTATGGTTATTTCATCTTGTTTAATTGACCCTTTAATAATGAGATAATGTCCATCTTTATTGATTATGCTGGGTTTTGCCTTAAAGTATATTTTAGCAGAAATTAGTATTGCCACTCCTGCTCATTTCTTACTGCAATTAGCTTCGTATATTTTATTCCATTATTTAATTTTTTAATCTGTTTTTGTCTTTTTGTGTAAGGTGTGTCTCTTGCAGGTAGCATACTGAAGAATCTTGTTTTCCTATCCATTCTGCCACCCTTTGTCTCTTAAATGGTACATTTAATCAGTTGACATTCAGTGTAATTGTTGATGGTGGTGGTTGTGGTTATGTGTTGTGGAGTCAGTTCTGACTCATAGTGACCCCTTATGGGGTTTCTGATGCTATAAATCTTTATGGGATCAGAAACTCTCATCTTTTTCCTGTGGAACAATTGGTAGTTTCAAACTGCTGACCTTGAGGTTAGCAGCCCAACTTTAACCACTACGCTACCAGAGATCCTTGTAATGATTAATACATATGAATTAATTGCTTTATTATGGGTTGTTTTTTTTTGGGGGGGGTCGGGGGGTGGGGTGCTGTTGGTTTCTTTGTTCTACATGACTTCCTGTGCTGAGTTCATGATTTTTGTGTTGTTTCTTGTTAGCCTCTTCATAGTTTTAATGTTTCCATGTTCTTCTTGGATTTTTATTTTCTTGGTATGTTGTGAAGTATTAATTTTCTTTGAGGTTACCCTATAGTCTATTAACTTTTTCTTCCACTTTAAACAGTCTATTTTATCCTACAAGCTACCTGATCTCCTCACTACGTGTATCTCTGTTCCTATATTTTTACCTTCTTTCACAGACTGCAAATCCGTTTGAACTGCGAAGTTGGCAGTTCCAGCTCACCAGTTGTTCCTCGGAAACCCTATACAGGGTCACTACGGGTCAGAACTGACTTTATGGCACTTAACAACAGCTTTGTAATTGCTTTGATCATAGTATGACTTCCTAGATCCTCTGAATTCATTCTTACAGTTTTGTTTTGTTTTGGACTCTTCTATCTTCGGACATATTGTCAGGAGGGACCAGTTACTGGAGAATGATATCATGTTTGGTAAGGTGGAGAGTCAGAGAAAAAGAGGAAGACCTCTTCCCCCCCCCAACAAGATGGATTGGACTCAAGTGTGGTTACAGTAGTGAGGTTGGCCCAGGATCCGGCAGTGTTTCGTTCTGTTGTGCATAAGGTCACTATGAGTCAGTATCAACTCAATGGCACCTAACAACAACAACAACAGTCTGTAAATTGAGTTCTGGGTGTTGCTACCACATATGTCAGTCTCTGTTTGTTGTCTGTTCTTGTTGATTCTCAGTCCAAAGTACTCCCTTTAGGATGTTTTGAAGCACTGGTTTTGCTTCAACAAATTCCCTTCCTGGAATGTTTTTATTACACTGTCATATTTGATTGATAACTTTGCTGAGTAGACAATTCTTGATTGGCGATATTTTTTTCTTTCAGGGTTTTATAAATGTCTCTCTATTGCCTTCTTGCCTGCATGGTTTCTGCTGAAAGATCAGAACTTAATCTTATTTGCTTGCCTTTGTAAGTAACACTTCTCTTCACTAGAAAAAGGATCCTCTGCTTGTCTTTAAATTTAGAGAGCTTGATTATGATATGTCTTGGTGATTTTCTTTTGGGTTTTATCCTTCCTGGGGTTGGTTCAACTTCCTGAAAGTTTATCTTTTTGTTTTTCAGGATATTAGGGAAATTTTCATCCAGAGGCTCTTCAACTATCTCCTCTGTGGACTTTTATGATTCTTCCTGTTCTAAAATGCCAATAATTCTCAAGTTGTTCCTCTTCATGTTGTCCCACATGAATCTTAGACTTTCTTCAGATTCTCTTATCCTTTTTGCTGCTTGCTCATCTATCTTAGCAGTACTAAAAGAGTTGTTTCAAGCTTGCTGGTTCTGGCTTCTATGTCTTCAATTCTATTCCTTTGCCCTTTCAGTATATTGTCAATTCTGATATTTTATTCATAACTGTTTGAACCTCTTTTTGCAGATTTTGAATTGTTTTCCATGCTATTTCTATCTTATTTGATTGTTCCTGTGGTGCTTTCCTGATTTTTTTTTTTTTTTCAACCCCTCTGTGGAGCATTTGGATGCACCTCAGTATGGTTCTCCTGAATTCCTTCTCAGGCAGTTCCAGAGCCTTTCAGACCAATACCTCCAGCTCACTGGTCTCAGTTACTCTATGTTGTTTCTGGACCTGTGTCAATATCGTCAGTTGTCTCTTGGGCATCTTCAGTAATTAGATGTGTTTTTAATAATTAGATGAATGTATGTTGATGTATTATTAAGCTTTCTGATTGCCTCCAGGTAGATGTGATCAGGATATGGGCTTCCCTTTTCACTTTTCTTATTACTTAACTCAGAGTAACTGCAGCAGGTGTTGGCTATCTATCTGGTGTGTAGCAGGTGGTATTGACTCTTGCCTGGATGGTGGGATTTTATAGAGTGTGATTATAGCTTGGCTATATGACTGGACTGCAATTGATGTTTCTTCTTGGGTAACATAGGGAGAGAAAGAACCCCCTTAAGGTAAAAAGGGAGACAAAAACAAAAGCAACAGCAAAATAAAATGGATTGGATACCACAGTCTATAATCACAGAAAAGGAAAAAGAAATCTGTAGTAAAATATGAGTATGACTTTAATGTTCCCCTCTCGGCCTCTTGCCTTCCAGGCTGCCTGAGAAATTTCAAGATCTTACTGTTGCTCCTTATGACATAACTCATGAGTTAATTTTCAGCCTGTTTCCCTTTTAGTCTGTCTCTCTGCCCTTCCTCAACCCTGTTCAGGACTTTCTCCTAGTAGTTAACCCTTCAGGGTTGGTTACAGCCATTCTGGGAGACTGTAACATTTTAAGCAGTGTCTTCCCCCTTCTTAGATTCTGCGCACAGTGGTCTTTGCTGAGCAGATCCATGTGCATGCATGGTAGAACCCTTGGAGGGTAGGGGTGTCTACTCACTCAGGCACCTCCCCTAGGCACCAAAGTAGAGGTAGGTGCACAGACAGAGAGAGACCAATGAACAGGAAAAAAAAAAAATGTCCACACCTTTATCTCCAAGGATCAGTCAGACCTCTGTGGTGGGAGCGCTCCTCTGATCCTTCACTTGCTCCGTCATGCCCAGGATGGCTGTTCTAGGAGCGGCTAGGAGCCACAGATCAGAAAACAACACCTTTCTTGTTTCTGCTACAAATTCTACAAGTAGTAAGTCTTTGAACTTTCTAAATATTCCTTTATATGTAGTTCAGAGTTCTGGGACTGTCCCCTGAAACTGCTTCATCTGGTATTCTGTGTTATTGCTGGCGGAGGTCTGCACCACACTTCTCCCTAATCTGCCATTAAGCCCCCAGCATAGGATGCTTTTGAATCAACAGTGAGTAATTGTTATTATGACTAACTGCAATTGTCACAACTGTAAAAGTAGAAACTGTGTGACAAAAATGGGGAGTAGTTTATCTTATATTCCAGGAACAGAAGACTCTAGAGCCATCAAGAGGGAAGAGCAGAGCAGGAGTGGAACATGAAACCCTAACCAAAGAAGCAGTGACACCAGAGATGGAGGCAGAGGTGATGACATGGAGAGATAGAGCAGCTGAGGACTCTAGACTCATGGAAAGAGAAAAGCTGTGTGCTGGTGGCCAGGAGGCTGGCTTGCAAAATATGCCCCTGGGCTGTTTAAATGTTATATGTTCCTGTGTGTTTTTGTGTAGACCAAAAAAACAAAACAAAAACAAAGCTGGAATAGAGGCAAATACTGTTAACTGATGGTGTGCAGAGGGGACTGTAATCATTGCAGTGAAACAAAATATGATTGATTGAGTGCAAAACCAATATTCTGCTCTGTAAACTGTCACTCAATTCATAATAAAAGCAAAAAAAAAAAAAAAAGAGTGACAATGTAAAACAGGTATATAGTTATTCTCTTCCCTTCCTGAATAACTTAGTCCTAAAACCATAAAGTCGGTAGTTGAAGCTCACTAGCTGCTCCTTGGAAACCCTATACAGGGTTGCTATCTGTCAGAACCAACTCAGTGGCACTTAACAACAACAACATCAAAGGCATTATATGAAGTCCTGGTGTGATGCTGTGTGTTAATGCATTGGACTGCAATGTCAGTTTGAACCACAAGGTTGTCAGTTCAAAGTCACCAACAGCTCCTTGGAAACCCTATACAGGGTCGCTATGGGTCGGAACTGATTCAACAGCACTTAACAACAACAGCAACAAAGGCATTAGGTAGAGTCCTGGTGTGGTGCTGTGGGATAAAGCACTGGACTGCAAGGTCAGTTTGAACCACAGGGTCAGCAGTTCAAACTTACCAGCCACTCCTTGGAAATCCCATAATGGTCAGTATGAGTCGGAACCGACTTGATGGCACTTAACAACAACAACAAAGTTGTTGGGTTATTGTTGTTGGTGGTGGGAAGTGCAATTGAGTCAATTCCAACTCATAGTAACCCTGTATAGGGTTTCCAAGGGACAGCCAGTGGGTTTGAACCACTAACCTTGTAGTCAGCAGTCCAGTGCTTAGGTAGGGAGAGCTACCTGAGGTAGTATATAACTCAGGGTGAGGGAGGTACTTCACTAGGGATGGTCTGGTGCAGGGTGGCAGAACCAGTGGAACGTGAGGAGGTCACCTGTATAGGAGGCAAAGGGTGTCGGCGTCCAAGCATAATGAGCATGTTCCGGCAAAAGGGTGGTGTGAGGCAGGGTTTGGGAGCTCAACTGAAGGAGGACATTTGCATGAAAGTACAGTTTTGGAGTCCAAGCTGGTTGAGGAAGGCTTCTGTGTGGGTTGGCAGCTGTATAGGGATTTCAGAACTCAAGGGATGAGGACAGTATCAAGAAAGGAGGACAGCCTGGTACAGATCTCAGCATCCAAGCAAGTAAAGAGGGCTGGCTGCCCTCCTGCCTTTTCTTCCTGCTATGGCTTTCACACCAAGGAGAACCTAACACTAGGTACTTATTCAAAATGGGCATGCAAGGATGGCTTCTAGGTAGTGGGCAGTATAAAGTGGCAGAGTTCAAGTGAGGACTGCTGGGAGAAGTGATAGCAATGAAAGTTTGGTTACTGTTTTAGTAATCCAGTACTGCTCTAACAGAAATACCACAAGCAGATGGCTCTAACAAACAGAAACTGATTCTCTCACAGTTTAGAAGGAGAGAAGTCTGCATTCAGAGTGACAGCTCTGGAGAAAGATCTGTGTCTCCTTTCAGCATCTATCTATAGACCCCTCAGTTTGTGGAGACCTCCGGGTGTCTTGGCCTCAGTCTTTCCCTGGATGTAGGAGCTTCCCAGTGCAGGGACCCCAGGTCCAACAGATGCACTCCACTCCCGGCTCTTCTTTCCTGATGATAATCAGTCCCTGTTTCTCTGCTCAGTTCTCTCTCCTTTTAGCTTTGTACTGTGAAAAAAGGTGTTGCTGGCCACACTCCTGGGAAATTCCCTTACATCAGATCAGGGTTGTGATGGGATTAAGAGTATTGCCAACCACTCTTAATCCTTTTCTTGATTATCAGATCATATCAAGGGGAATCATCACATAACTGCCACGTTACATCGTGATATAACTGCCAAACCATTGAGAAATCAGCCAAGTTGACAAATATTTTGGGGGAGGTACAATTCAATCAATGACAATTACATACAAGAGGACTTTAAAATGATTGTGGACAAATAGAATCGAAAAATAATGGAAGTTTTCCACAAACTTTTTGAAGCGGACAAGGGATAGATCAAATAATTAAATATATTGAGAATAATAGGAACCACACTTCTTATTGGAGAATGAATTTTCAAATATAAAAAGGGGAAAACTTACAGTGAGCCCTATGATGTGCAGTTGGAATTAGAGGTTTCTATGTGAACTTTGTCTCATGTACTTTGGATTTGATATCAGAGGGACCAGTCCCTAGAAAAGTATATCATGGTTGGTAAAACAGAGGGTAGTCAAAAGAGAGGAAGACCCCCAACGAGATGGGTTGAATTAGTGGCCCCAACAGTGGGCTCACACATAACTGCAGTTGTGAAGCTCGAACAGGGTCATGTAGCATTTCATTCTGTTGTGCACAGAATGGCTATGAGTTGGAACCAACTCAGCGGCACCTATCAGTAACAACTCATAGATTTCAATAAATATAAAGTGAATAAAAACTTTGCTACTAGGGCTCCAGTTCATAATGCACAGGTTTATTCCAAACAAAACATATTTAAAATATCTCTGCAATCAATGGATGGCTGCAGACAAGTTGTCTCAGTAATACACTTTTATTAGGGTGCCTTCCAAAAAGAAAGAAAGAAAAAAAAAAGTCCAATCAAAACAGTGCCCTCCAAGGGGATCTGCTAGGCCCACTGAACTGAAGACAGAGAGTTCAGCTCAGAAGGTTTTTTGGGACTTCAGAGGGTAATCTTGATGTATTTTCTCTAAGGACACAAGACTATCACGTGGGCTTATTAGGAAGAAGTTTTAAGAAAATTGAAAACTGCATTGGTGAGAAAAAAGTCAGGAACGTTGAGCTGCCATCATGACAACACACCTGCTCATTCTTTAAGAGTAAAGGACTGTCTGATGAGAGTTTTCTTGGGAAACCTTACCCCATTCACCCTGCCCTGATCTTGCTGTTTCAGACTAACTTTTGTTCCCCAAGCTCAAAGAACATTTAAAAGGAGCACAATTTGAGTTCCTCGAGGATGCCAAAACTGATGTGGTATAAACTGAAGAGTATAAAATTCTCCAGGCAGGCTTAGGGAAATTAAGACTCTACCTTCAAAAGTTTATAGACCTAGATGAAGGATATGTCAAGAAACAATAGCTTCAAATTTTGATATTTTTTTTGTTTTAAAAAGGTTTCTGTGATTTTATAGAAACGCTTTTTGACTTACTCTCCTATATAAGAATAAATGTAGATATAAATGTGTGTGCATATATACACATACATACATACGTTCCCTAACTTAAATACTGAGAGGGCCTAGGAGCAGGGAGTCCCCAATAGCAGTGAATATGCACGGAGCCCAGATCTTGATGCCCAAATTCTATTCTCTATTTAAAAGACCCAGGACTCTTAGGAGAAATGGCTGGCTGTAGGGCTGGAGCAAGAAAAGAACAAGACGAGAGCCTGGCACATACATGTATTGTTATAACAGAAAATAAAGTACTCAGAAATGATTTTTTCATTTGATTCAATAGTCAACTTGAAGGGGACTCCTGTTTTTAAGCAGGAAAAATCTGAGCATCAAAATAAATAATGAACAATTATTTACAATCTTCCTTTCCAACCTGGTCCCAGCACATGGCTCCTGGAAGAAAGGTGGAGAGAAGGAAGGCTGTTTTGCTTTCCATGAAGAAATAACTAGAAAGCACACTATCAGTGTTCACAAGAACGTTCATAGAGTGGGCTTCAAGAAGCTTGCTCCTCAGGTACTCCAGGAGGTCCAAAAAAAATGTGCCATAAAGGAGATAGAAACTCCAGATGGATGCATTGGAATCAGGCTCAACAAAGCTGTCTTGACCAAAGGGATGAAAAATACCCCATAACATCTATCCGTGTTGTTCAGAAACATAATGAAGATGAAGATTCAACAAAGAAACCGTAGACACTGGTTACCTGTGTATCTGTCGTCACCACTTTAAAAAACCTACAGTCAATGTAGATGAAAATTAACAGCTGATTATAAAAATGTTTTAAAAAGATATCCAAGATATCTTCAATCAATCTACATTTCAACAAGATCCTCAGGTGATTTTTATGTATTTGTTGTTAGGTGCCCTTGAATTGTTCTGATTCATAGCAACCCTGTGCACAACAGAACAAAACACTGCAGGGTCCTCACAATTGTTATGTTTGAGCCCATTGTGGCTGCCAATGTATCAGACCCTCTTATTGAATGTCTTCTCTTTCACTCTGACCCTCCACGTTACTAAGCATGATGTCTTTCTTCAGGGAGTGAGTGGTCCTTCCTGACAAGGTGTCCAATGTATGAGAGACAAAATCTCTTTCACCTCGCTTCTGTGGAACATTCTGGTTGAATAGAATTGTTTGTTCTTCTTGGAATCCATGGTACTTTCAATTTTCTTGGGCAAATCCATAATTCAAATGCAGTCTTCAATAGTCTTCCTTATTCATTATCCAACTTTCACATGCATACAAGGCTATTGAAAATACCGTGACATTTTTGCTCTTTACCACTTTAAAGTGGTCTTGTGCAGTTGATATGCCCAGTGCAGTATGTTGTTTGATTTCTTGACTGCTGCTTCCATGAGTGTTGATTGTGGATCCAAGCAAAATGAAGTCTTTAACAACTTCAATCTTTTCTGTTTAACCTGATACTGTTTATTG
>NW_006412162.1:0-1842 GCF_000296735.1 Chrysochloris asiatica
CCCTCTATGTACCATCAGCTAAAAAAAAAATATTTTTTTCTCCTCACTCTTCCTCTAGTCGAGTTCTGGTTATCGAGCTATTGAGGCTAGGTCAAAAGGGTACAGTATGCAAGTTTGGGTGTTCTTGTGCATCTCCCCTCACTTCATACCAGCTGGATGATTCACTTTCAGCTCTAGCCCTCTGTGGCAAAGTCCTTGTCCATAGGCTCAAGTGTCCTCAGGTCTCACCACACTTTGGACCAACCAAGCCCTTCCTCTTCTCTCTCTCATCTCCAGGTCAATGGGATTCAATGGACTGTGGTTGAACTCAGCGCATTTCTTCATTGATACCTTTCTGTCTCTTCCACTCACCAGTAGACCAATGTGGTCGCCAGCAAGCTTACATGCTTGTTTGTGTATTCTCTTTGAGTTTCAGTCTTAGTGGGGAGTTTGTCCTGAAGGTATTTGATTGCTTCCCTTGATGTCTTCCTGGTGAACGGTTTGCTTACTCTTGTAGTAGCCAGTCATGCTGACATTTTTGTTTTGTTTTTTTCTTGATGATCTTTCTTTGAAGATGTATCTTCTGTCACTGTAGCCATTCCAGTCTGCTTGTCCTTTCTAGTGGGAATGTTCCACCTCATAAGGTTCTGGATGGGACTCAGGATTTCACCTAAGGTCCTATGCTCTGTAAAGGCTTTGCATGAGGCCTATTTAACTAGGCAAGTTGTAGAACCCCTTTCAGATATTCCAATCAGTTATAGGCTGAAGGCGGGCTTACAAGTTTTCTCTAATCATGTTTCCCAACATTCCTTTCTATCGGGCTCAAGTGTCTATTTTATAATAGTAGGCAAGGGAAACTAATATTCATAAGGCAGTCAAGGATTTTGGTATTATTTACTCTCTTCAAGCTATACCTAAATCCCTCTATCCCAGAGCCCTGTTGTTCCAAGGATGAATATGCATCACTATTTACCTCTGTCCCACTAGGCCATGCAAACCTGTCTCAGTGTTCCCCTATCTATCTTTTTTATTTTTATTTATTTTTTTAATTTAAGGTTTTTATTGTGGCACATCATCAGTTTCATATTCAACAATTCATATAACTTGTTTCATTACCTTGATTATAATCCCCTCCATATATACCATCAGTTCAAAGTATTTCTCTCTATCCACTTTAGCTATTTAAAAAAACACACAAACAAAAAAACCCCACTCAGGCATATATAATAATTTACATCTCCAAAGGGCACATTCTGCAAGTCTGCTCCTGGCCACAAGCTCTTAGTCTTTCTCTTCTTAGTTGATGAATCTAGAGTCCTCAGCCGCTCCCCATCTCCATGCCTCCATCTCTGGCACTGCTGCCTCTCTGGATAAAGTCCCGCATTCTATTTGTGCGTTCCTCTCTTGATGGTCCTAGGGTCCTCTGTTTCTGGACTGTAAGATTAACCACTCCCCTTTTTTTTGTTACAAAACTTCTACCTTTACAGGTGTGACAGTTGTGATTAATCATGATAACAGTTATTTACTATTGAATCTTATGAATCTTATCCCCATCTCCTTTCACCAGACCCATCTAGACAAGATGATAGCCTATTCAGTGGGGACTCTTTCTTTCCCCCAAGCCTCTTAAACTAAGCTCCCTCTTGAAACCTTGTAAGCCAGTCACTTCGTGCCTTTATTGCCCCCTTATTTTAGGTAGCCAGTGTCTAAGTTGCCTGTTCCTATCTACCCTGTGTACAGAGCGGATAGCATTGAAACTTGATTTGAAGACTCTTTCCCTCTCTATTGGTATTTAGATTAACTACCACTCTGAGTATAGGTCAGGTTCATAATGAAGATGTATCTTCTGTCACTGTAGCTGTT
>NW_006412162.1:3857-8896 GCF_000296735.1 Chrysochloris asiatica
GTCTCTTTAAATTTCGAGGAGATCTGTTCACATGTGTGGTAGAACCCTCCGAGGGTGGGACTGGGGTTCCCACTACCTCAGGCACCCCTATAGTCACCAGAATGGAGATGCGCAGATAGCAAGGGACCAATGAACAGATACCAAAAGAAAAGAATGTCCACACCTTTATCTCGGCGGTTCTGCCAGGTATCTGTGGCTGCTCAGATCCTTCCCCTGTGTGGTCTCACCCAAGATAGCAGCTCCTGGAGCAGCCGAGCATTCGGACTAGAAAGCAATAGATTTCTTTCTTCTGCCACAAATTCCCCCAGCTGTGAGCCTTCCAACCTTCTAAATATTCCTTTGTATGTGGCTCAGAGTTCTGGGACCAGCCCCTGAGCCTGCTTGGTTGGATATTCTGTGTTGTTGTTGGCAGAGCTCCTTTACTGCACTTCCACCAGATCCGCCATCTTGTTTGTTCTCCCTGCACAAGACCTTTTTAATGTGTTGAAGAACAACACTTTAATGACTAAGGTGTGCCTAACCCAAGCCATTGTATTTTCAATAACCTCATATGTATGTGAAAACTGGTCAGTGAATAAGTAAGACTGTAGAACTCATGCTTTTGAGTTATGGTGTTGGAGGAGAATATTGAAAATGCCATGGGCTTCCAAAAGAACAAACAGATCTATGCTGGAAGAAGTGCAGCCAGAGTGTTCCTTTGAGGCAAAGATGGCCATACTTGTCTCATACTTCAGACATATTGTCAGGAATTACTAGTTGCTGGAGAAGGATATTGTCTTTGGTAAGGTGGAGGGTCAGAGAAAAAGAGGAAGACCCCCAGCAAGATGGATTGGCAAAACGGCAGCATCAATGTGCTCAAGCGTGGCAACAACTGTGAGGTTGTCCCAGGACTGGGCCGTGTTTCATTCCGTTGTGCATAGGGTCGCTATGAATTGGTATCGAGTCGATAGCACCTAACAACAACATCAACATCAACAACATTCTGTCCTGAGTGCTGGACTGCAAAGTCAGTTTGAACCTCAAGGTCTGCGGCTCAAGGTCAACAGCTGCTCTTTGGGCACCCTGTATAGGGTTGCTACAGGTCAGAACTGACTCAATGGTACTTAACAACAACAACATTCAGTCCTGGTGTGGTGCTGTAGGATGAGCACTGGATCCCAAAGGTTAGTTTGAACCACAATTTGGCAGTTCAAATTCACCAACTGCTCTTCAGAAACCCTATAGAGGGTCACTATGTGTTGGAACTAATTGATCGCATTTAACAACAACAGTAATATTCAGTGACATTAATTATAGTCACTTTTGTGAGTTATATAACGTTTTATAATGAGCATGGATTGTTTTCTTTCTATATGCTGACAATGTTATTTTATTTGATATTGCATTATGAAGTGCATAAAGGTTTATGAATGCTACGTATTGATTAACACTTGTGCCTTTCAGGGAGGAGTGCAAGAGTTAAAGTGAATAGAGGTAATACTGTGAACTGATAGCGCATGGAGGGGATTGCAGACATTGTAATGAAGCAAAGTATATGATTTATTGAATTTAAAACTGAAGATCTGCTCTGTACACTTTCACTCAGTTCACAATAATGTTGTTGTTGTTGTTAGGTGCCATCGAGTCAGTACCGACTCATAGAGACCCTATGCACAATAGAATGAAACACTGCCCAATCCTAGGCCAACCTCACAATTGTTGCCACACCTGAGCCCATTGATGTTGCCACTTTGCCAATCCATCTCGCTGGGGGTTTTCCTCTTGTTCTCTGACCCTCCACCTTACCAAACATGATATCCTTCTCCAGTGACTGGTGCCTCCTGACAGTATGTCTGAAGTATGAGAGATGAAGTTTGGCCATCTTGGCCTCCAAAGAACACTCTGGCTGCACTTCTTCCAACACAGATCAGTTTGTTCTTTGGGCAGCCCATGGTACTTTCAATATTCTCCTCCAACACTGCACATAACTCAAATGCATCAATTCTTCTTCAGTTTTCCTTATTCACTGTCTGACTTTCACATGCATATGGTGGTGGTGGTGGTGGTGGTGGTGGTGATGTGCCATGGAGTCAGTTCCGACTCATAGTGACCCTATATGAGGTTACTGAGAATACCATGACTTGGGTCAGGCACACCTTCAAAAAACAAACAGATTTGTGCCTTTTAGTAAAAGAATGATCTTTATCCTTTTTGCCTCTTAATGTCTACACTGAGTAATGTTAATATTACCAACTCTGGTTTATGTTTTTGTGATCTTGTGTTTGGTCATTCTCTCAGATGGAAGCATTTGCTTGGATCAAGGCTTCTTTCTTCAATGTCAAGATCTTCTTTTGGAAAGATGCTAGTAGATGAGAAATTACCTATTCCCACACCTAGAAAGAGTAGTCCACAATGAATACTGTCTTCTCTTATCCACTGTCTAAAGATTAAACAAGCAAGACTTTGTAACTCTAAGATTAATGCATGCATGTAGGGAAATGACTCATGGGCTTTTGCCATGTTTGTTGATGTTGTTGTTGTTGAAAATATACACAGCAAAACATACACCAATTTGACAAGTTCAATATGTACAATATATGGAACACTGATGAATTCTTTGAATTGTGCAGCTGTTCTTACCGTTCTTTTCCAATTTGTTCCTCCCGCAGGAATATAAATTCATTTTTTTCTAAGCTTCCTACCTAATCTTTCCAGTTGTTAACAATTTGATCCTAACTAGTAAAGTCATTGCTTTTTAAAATATTTTGCTAGCAAAGGCACCTATACTCTATATGCTCTTGAGAGTAATGCTGGCTCTGATAATGAAAGTTACATGTCAACTTGGTTAAGCCATGATTCTCGGTGGTTTGGCAGTTATATAGTGATATAATTTGGAAGTTAAATAATGAAGTAATTTGGCAGCAATGTAATGATATTGTCATCTTCCATTTTTTTATCTGATGTGTTCATCCCTTATTTTAACATAATGCTGATTTTTGCATGATGATCTGGTCTTTGGTACCTAGTCATGTTGATAAGTGAGCAGTGTGCACATTGTAGTGAAAATATATACAAGAAAACATATATCACTCCATCAATTTATGCATGTCTGCTTCAGTGATGTTGATCACAGTCAAGTTGTGTAATCATTTTCACTATCCTTACCCAAGGTATTCTGCCATTAATGCAAATTTAATGCCTCCTCCCATTTCCCCCCCTGTCGTCCTAGTAATCTTTGGTTTCTGTATACGTACTTGTTTCATGTAAGTGAGATCATAAGGCATTTATTATTTTGTGTCTAAATTTTTTCTATAATAAAAAAATGTTGAACATATACACAGGAGAACATATACCAATTCAACGATTTTTATATGTAAATTCAATGACAATAACTATATTCTTCAAGGTGTGCAACAATTGTTACTCTTCCTTTCCAAATTATATTCCACTCACTGTCCATTATTATCAACCAAATTATTATCAACTCACTGTCCATCATATCTTCTATCTAGTTTTTCTCAGATTTATTTTATGAAATCCTCTCCTACTAAAAATGTTCAGGGTAGGTATTTGTAAGGACACAGCCTGAATACTCCAAAATGGCCTTGCTAATGTCACCTCAAGCATATCACCAACTCCCTCCTCCTGCTCTAGCTCTCTAGGAAGGAGCAGACAGCCCCCTCCTCCTGCTACTCAGACCCACACTTCTAGTTCTTCTGCTTTAGTTATGCAAATGCTAGGAAGGAGCCCACAACCTCCTCTTCCCACTTATGCAGATCAAAACTTGAGAAAGAGGGAGGCAGCCCTGCACCTTGTGTTTTCCTACCTTTTCCTTTGTCTGCATTCCACTCTTGACTGCCCTGACTCCTTTGAAGATTGTCTGCCCTGTGATATAATAAAAGGCCATAGCCCATGACCCTCCTGTGGTAAAACTTCACTATCCAGTCGGCCGGCTGTCACTGGAAACAACATTCCCCACCCTTTGTAAGTAACTTCCCTTGTTGGTAAACCATCTCTTTTCTTTTCTGAGATAAACTAATATGTCTCAGATTGGGTCTTCATTGTTTTTTGGGTCTCTCAGGACCTATGTACACAGAAGGCTTTTCCTATCTGGGCCTAACCTCCAACAGTATTCATTATTTGCAATAAAGAATTCTTATTGAAACATGCTGAAATGTAGTCAATCATCAGAAAAGGACTAAAACCCAGAAATAGAAAACCAGGGATCATCTCCTCCCTGTAGCCACTTTCTGTCTGTCAGTCCATGGGCAGGCATTAGGGCAGGCAGAAGAGGGTTGCATTTACACATTCCAGCCAAGCCACACAGTGATATGGACCAGCTGTTCCTAATACTAATTCCAAATACTCTGGTCAGTTCTGCTCTGGCAAAAAGTAAGAGGATTTAAGATCAACATGATTGCTGGGGCCACCACACTGTGGCCATGTGGATGAGAAAAGGCTAAATCATGTAGGAAAGATAGGTCCAAAGGGGTCTAGAATTTATAATTCACGATATGCTGGACTGTTCTTGAAAACCTTCTTTCCCCACCCACCACTTCAGATTAATTTTTATCCTAAATAATTTTATGGGCTAAGTCCATCTTTCTAATGTATTCTCAAAATTCCCATTTGAAAATGCAGAAAGCAGATATTAGTAATTAACTCTAATGATGAGCACATATGAGAAAACCAGGTTTACAATGAAAATGTTGGAATAGCCTCAGTTCTGAACATCAGGAGTGAGAAGAAAAGGGATTTCATAATTGAAGTTTCTCCTTTATAGACATAGAACCAGAAGAGCCGGGTGAAGAGGATTGAGATAGTAGGGAATGCTGTTTAAATTTTGACTCCACCAAGATGATTCAATAGTTAACATCTTCAAGTTTTTTTTTGTTTGTTTGTTTTGTTTTTGTTTTTAATTTAAGGTTTTTATTGTGGATTGAGTGAAAGTTTACAGGGCGCATCATCAGTTTCACATTCAACAATTCATATAACTTGTTTCATTACATTGATTATAACCCCTCCATATACCATCAGTTAAAAGTATTTCTCTTTATCCA
>NW_006412163.1:0-1380 GCF_000296735.1 Chrysochloris asiatica
TGTATTATTTTTTTGATGTGCTGCTGGATTCTGTTGGCTAGGATTTTGTTGAGAATTTTTGCATCTATGTTCATGAGAGATATTGGTCTATAATTTTCTTTCTTAGTGATGTCCTTCCCTAGGGTTATGAGGGTTATGCTTGCTTCACAAAAAGTATTTGGAAGTTCTATCCTCTTCTGTATTCTGGAATAATTTGAGTAGAAATGGTGACAGTTCTTCCCTGAATGTTTGGTAGTACTCACCCATGAAGCCATCTGGGCCTGGGCTTCTCTTTTGGTTGGGAGTTTTTTGATGACCTGATCAATTTCTTCTTTTGTTATGGGTCTGTTCAAGTTTTCTACTTCACTGTGTGTAGGTTTAGGTAGCTTGTGTTTTTCTAAAAATGTATCCATCTCTTCTAAGTTTTTTAATTTGTTGGAGTACAACTTTTCATGGTACTCTGATATTATCCTTTTGATTTTCTTTGGTTCCGTTATGACGTCGTCCATGTGGTTTCTAATGTGAGTTATTTGTGTTTTCTCCCTCTTTTCTTTTGTTAGTTTTGCCAATGGTTTGTCAATTTTGATAATCCCTTCAAAGAACCAGCTTCTTGTCCTGTTGATTCTTTCTATAGTTTTTCTGTTTTCCATCTTATTTATTTCTGCTCTTATCTTTAGTATTTCTTTTCTTTTGGTGACTGTAGGTTCCCTCTGTTGGTCTGTTTCTAATTGTTGGAGATGCTGTGTTAACGTGTTAATTTTGATTCTTTCCTCCTTTTTGGATGTGCGCATTTATTGCAATAAATTGTCCTCTAGCACTGCTTTTGCCGTGTCCCAAAGATTTTGATATGTTGTGTTTTCATTCTTGTTTGTTTCTAGGAACTTTGTGAGTTCACGTTTAATTTCTTCTTTTACCCAGTTGCTTTTCAGCAGGGTGTTTTTCCGTTTCCATGTATTCGACTTTATTTCCTTAGTCTTCTTGTTGATTTCATAGCACTGTGGTCTGAAAATATGCTTTGTAGAATTTTGATGTTTGTAACTGTATGGAGGCTTGTTTTGTGACCTAACACATAGTCAATTCTGGACAATGTTCCATGTGCACTGGAGAAGAATGTATATTGTGCTGTTGTTGTGTTGAATGCACTGTACACATCTATGAGGTCAATTTGGTTGATTGTGATGTTTAGTTCTTCTGTAACTTTGTCAAGTTTCTGGTTGTTCTGTCCCTTTTTGAAAGTGGCGTATTAAAATCTCCCACTGTAATTGTAGATTTATCTATTTCTTTCTTCAATTCTAGTAAGGTTTGCTTCATGTATTTTGGTGCTCTTTCATTGGGAGTGTAGATATTTATTATGGTTATGTCGTCTTGTTCAATTGATCTTTAATCATGACATAGTGTCCT
>NW_006412163.1:2444-4989 GCF_000296735.1 Chrysochloris asiatica
GCTTCTTGAATGTTTATCTTCTCATCTTTCAAGATGTTAGGGAAATTTTCTTCCGGAAGCTCTTCCATTGTCTCCTCTGTGGACTTCTTTGATTTATCCTGTCCTGGAATGCCAATAATTCTTAAGTTGTTCCTCTTCATGTTATCCAGCATGAATCTTAGACTGTCTTCAGATTTTTTTATCCTTTCTTCTGCTTGCTCTTCTATTTTAGCAGTATTGAGAGATTTGTCTTCCAGCTCACTGGTTCTGGCTTCTATCTCTTCAGTTCTGCTCCTTCCCCCTTTCAGTGTATTGTCCATTTCTGATATTTGATTATTAATCATCTGGACCTCTTTTAACAGGTTTTGAATTGTTTCCAATGCTGTATCGATCTTGTTTGATTCCTTTTGTAGTACTTTCCTGATTTCTTCCTTGTTTTCCTCCACTCCTTTTTGGAGCATTTGAATTTGTTTCCATATCACTCTTCTGAATTCCTTCTTAGGCAAATCTAAAACCTACTCTTCCTCTTCTGGAAATCCTTTGTTTGTCTCCAACTCATTTGTCTCAGTTACTCTTTTCTGTTTTGGAACATGTTTTGAGGTCATTTGTTGTGTTTTGTTGGTCATTTCCAGTAGTTATGTGAGGTTTTAATGCTTAAATGTATGTTTGTTGCTGTGTTATTAAGCTTACTGATGGATATGATCAGAAGATAGGCTTTCCTTTTTGCATGTAATGCTTAGCCACTGTTATTGGCTTTGTCTCAGTGGTGGAATATTATGGGGTATGCTTGTAGCTTGGCTATATGGCCATGATTGCTGACTCTTCTTGGGTAATGTAGGGAGAAAAAGCTCCCACCTCCAGGAAAAATGTGTGATCAGAAGACCCCAAAACAGAAGCAATATAAAAGCAGAGACAAAAACCACCACTTTGAAACAAAAATAAAACTGTGGCCGACTGGCCAGTCACCTTGCTACACAGGGAATGTGTGTGCACTGTAGAAGCCTCCTGTGGGTGGGGGTGTCCACTCGCTCAGCTGCTCCTCTAGTCACCACCGTAGAGGTGCACAGATAGATATTCAGAAGTTAATGGGAGAAAGATTGTTTACTATTTTTGGCTCTGAAGGTCAGTAAGGTATCTGTGTGTGCACAGTGTAATTCTTGAAATAGTTGCATCTTTTTATGTTGGGGTTTTACAGATTGCACATATGGTTTGTCTGTCAGGACAAACCTGCTTTTTTCTTGCTGGGTAGGCAGGGTAAAGTGTCCCACACAAGTTAACTTTAGGATTGGGACCCACAGGCAGAAGTCAAAAGCAGCAGCCAAAGAATTTGTCCTTGGACCGATGGGGCTCTTTCTCTCTATGCCATAGGAAAGCTGTGGTCTCAACATTGGACTTTTGGGGGGGTGTGCACCCACCCGCCTGAAGGCGTCCGGGCTAGGCAAAGAAGGCATGACAGGGAAGAGGAGGAAAATTGTGTAGAATCCCCCCACACCTCCTTTTGCAAATGTCACTGCACAGCATTTAGCGCTGGTTCCCTGTGCTGTTCTGGCTGTAGCCCGCCCTCTAACCTTCACCCAGGCAGGATGGCCCAGAGGGAGTCCCGTGTCTTGACCGTTTTCTAAATTGCAATATTTTCCTTTATTCTATGATTTTTCCACTGGCAGTTGCAGGAAACTAATGCCCTGACCCTTATGCTAGATCCAGGGCCCTGGTGGAGGTTAGAGGGTGGGGCTACAGTCATTACTGCTGCCACCTTGCCAATCCATCTCATTGAGCATCTTCCTCTTTTTCACTGACCCTCCATTTTACCAAGTATTATGTCCTTCTCTAGGGACTGGTCCATCCTAATAATATGTCCAAAGTATGGGAGATGAAGTCTCATCCTGCCTTTTAAGGAGCATTATGGCTGTACTTCTTCCAACACAGATTTGTTTGTTCAAAGTATCAATTCTTCTGTTGTTTTCTCTATTCACTGTCCAACTTTCACATGCAAATGAAGCTATTGAAAATACCAAGGCTTGGGTCAGGTGCACCTTAGTCCTTAAACTGACATCACTGGTCTTGACCACTTTGAAGAGGACTTGTGCAGAAGGTTTGCCTAATGCAATACGATGTTTGATTTCTTGACTGCTGCTTCCATGAGTGTTGATAGTGGAGCCAAGCAAAATGAAGTCTTTGGTGACTTCAATCTTTTCTCCATTTATTATGATGTTATTTGTTGTCCAGTGGTGAGGATTTTTGTTTTCTTTACACTGAGGTGCAACCCATACCAAAGACTGATCTTTGATCTTCATCAATATTTTAAAAGTCTTCTTCGCTTTTAGCCAGTAAGGTTATATCATCTGCCTATTGCAAATTGTTGATGAGTCTTCCTCAGATCCTGATGCCACCTTCTTCTTCATATAATCCAACTTCTCAAATTATTTGCTCAGCATTAAGATTGAATAAGGTTTTCAATAACTAAACTGTCAGATGTGTCCACCTCTCCTTCTTCCTAATGTGTCTTAGTATAGAAACTCATCTGAAGCCTGTCCACCATGGGCGACTCTGCTGGGATTTAAAATAC
>NW_006412163.1:5199-9099 GCF_000296735.1 Chrysochloris asiatica
ACACCAGGATTCCATTGTTCATGTTGTTGGTGGTAGTGGTGTGCCGTGGAGTTAGTTCTGTAAATCTTTACAGGAGCAGAAAACTCACTTTTCTCCCACAGAATGGCTGGTAGTTTCAAACTGCTAACCTTGAAGCTAGCAGCCGAACTTGTAACCAACCACAGCACTACCAAAACTCCTTTCATTCATTTTATTTTTTTTTCATCTCTAAAAGTTTGATTTGGATATATATCTTACATGCCTCTTCTTATCATACACATTCTTTACTTTTTTGAGGATATGGGGCATAGTTAATAGTTGGTTTATGTCTTTAGCTAATTAAGCTAATTATATCATTTAGGTCTGTTTCTACTGATAGATTTTTCTTCTCTCTATGAATATGTTTCCTTATTTCTTTGGATACCTTCTAATTTTTTATTGGATACTCTTATGATGAAATTTACTGTATTATGTTAAGTATTCTGAGACTTTATTCTGGGATGCATTTATGTTACTTAGAAATACTTTGATCCTCTCAAAGCTTAATTTTGTTAGGCAGGTCCAGAACAGCATTTAGTCTAGGGCTTATTTTACTCAAGTATTGATGGCATACCATTCTGGGAACTCTACTCAATGGAGGTTTTTCCACTCCGTCTAGCCCTATGTGATTCCAAGTTTTGTTCTGCTTGCTATTTTGCAGTGGTTCTTCACTAGACTTGATCGTTTTCTCATATGCATGTACTGGTCAATACTCAGATGAATATTCAAAGAAAATTCTCATAACTCCTCTTTTATACGTCTCTCTCTCATTTTCACCATGCAAATTCTGATACTTTGGCTTCCCAGACCTTCAAACTGTTTTCTCACTTCAGAGAGAAGACTGAGCTCTGGGTTCCTCTTCTGTCTGCTGCAGCCTGGAAAATCTCTTCAGCCTGGATCAGTCAGAGGAATCAATTTGTTTCTTCCCTGGGAAATTACTATCTGATATCTGTACTATCTGTACTACCTGATATCTGAAAACTACAGCTTCAAATATTTTGTTCAATTTTTCAATTATTTTAGGTGGAAGGTTAATTTTTAGTCTCTGTTACACCATACTGTCTGTTAGGTGAATTCATACAATAAATATTAAATTCCCTAATATTTTCTTAGCTAAATGGACTATTTAAATATTGTATTAGCATATATTTGCATTTTTTAAAAATTTGCAAGATGAAGGAATCTCAAAAAAAAAAAAAAAAAGTAGGGGGAAAAACTAAAATGAGTAAACTAAGAAATGAGAAAAATAGTCATGAGACTTTGCCAACATATAATGCTAGAGTCTTGGTGTGGCACTGTAAGATAAGCATTGGGCTTCTAACTGCAAGGTTGACAGTTCAAATACAGCAACTGCTCCTTATAAACTCTATACAGGGACTCTGTGAGATCAAAGTGACTCAACAGCACTTAACAACAGCAATCATAATTAAACAAGTTAGATAATACTTCAAAAGCTTTTAGAGAACATGTGCAAAAAATTATTTTAATTACTTACTACGTCTCTATTTTAAAACTTCAAATCTTAAAAGATTCTAGGACTAATAATAACATTTTGAAAATTTACCCTTCACTAACATGAGAAATTTGCTCATAAGTATGGGAGACATTGAGCTTAAAACTTAATTTTCCTGTGCTTGTTGTTACTCTAATGAAGCCAAAAATAAGTAGTAACCTTTTCAACACGAGTTGCAGAATGACAGAACAGAGAAAGCAACTCATAAGAAATTATTTTTAAAAGAAAACGTTCAAAGTGAAATAAGAAATATATTTTCCCCTGAGAGTATTTCTCAGATGAGTTCGCTCACATTTTCCAAGCAGAAAAATAACCACCTCTGAGACAACAAAAGACATTGAAACTTTTCAAACACAGAATTTTTATGAAATTAGGTACAATTAAAAAGGGATTATAATACAGCAACCTTTCTGCAGGTTTCATGGACCTGATCACCTAAGAGCTTTTTCATCAGCACCCATATCAAATGGATAAAATGAGCCCCAAGAATGGCCTCTGATAAAAAGGGAGGCATAGCAGAAGCCATATTCAGAAGAGGATGTGGAACAAGGAATATCATTGCTGACGTCAGATGAATCTTGGCTGAAAGCAGAGAATACTAGAAAGATGTTTACTTGTGTTTTATTGACTGTGCAAAGGCATTCAACTGTGTGGATCTAACAAACTATGGAAAACATTGGAAAGAATGAGTATTCCAGAACACTTAATTGTGTTCATGAGGAACCTATGTACACTCGTGTAAATAGAACAAAACATCTTTTGCTCCTTTGTCGAGGCTGGATGGGATAGCTACCAAGCAAAGAGGATGTGGTTTCCTAATACATCATCATAGTTTTTCCCAATATGATAATGGTTAGATAACATGAAAAACATAAGTAATGTCAATGAATTATGCAAATGAAGAATGTGTAAAAGGCAAATGATTTGTTACATGTATATTTACCACACATACAAAATGTGAACAAGCTTTTTGCCTTGTTCTCATATTTAAGTCTTCTAACTTAGATTTGTAATAAGATGACAATATACTCCTGTTCCTTTTTGTAGGTATGTCTTCTTTAGTTTAACAGGTTAAACCACACACTTAAGACATCTACACATTATATAATCAACATCTTAAATAACAGTTTTGAAATTTCTCAATGACGGGTTGCATCACACAAAAGATCAAGGCATATACTTAGTATTATACACATCAAGACAGGAAAAGATTAACCCTCACCATGTACTTACTTAAACTAAAACAAAACAAAACAAAACTCTATCTTTGAGTAACCTCATCTTTCAGTCCATGAACATTTGATGAAAATGAATTAATCAGTTATCACCTTTGAAAATAAAAGATAGAGAGAAGAAAGACCATCCACCTGTAGTAAATCCACTTAGTATTGCATAGAAGGCATTTGGCAAAAGCATGCCAGAGATTAAAAGAATTGCCCACAGCTTTAATCCTCTTTGATCCTCATCTTGTGGCTCACATGACAAGGGTGTGCTAGTACCTCAAACACAAAGTTGCACTAACCCATTCAGACACCACACTGGCAGGTTAGAGGGACATAGCTCTGCATTTGCTTCCTGGTATGACATACCCATGATGAAAATCTTTGTTGTATAACTTCCTGCATCTTCCAAACAAAGCCTCCGAGTAAAAAGCCTCCTATAAACGTTGTATCCATCAGAATAGGATGTTGTCATATGTTTCTCATAGAAGTGTAATTAAAGAGTACATTTAAATATCTTGACTGAACAGTTCAATTTCTAGGAATTTAAAATAATCTGAGATTTACAGCATGATTTCTGTATGAATGTCCATAACAGTGTTATTAATAATAGTGAAAAATTTGGTGAATATGCGTGTGTGTGTGAAAATATTTAAAGAATATTTGCCAAGGTTATTGTTAATTCCAGAAAATGGGTTGTGGTTGTTATGTGCTGTTGAGTTGGTTTTGACTCATGATTATCCTGTATAGGGCTCCTTGGAAACCCCATAGAGTCACCATGATTCAACAACAACAATTGTAATTGAGGTGAAAGTTGACAGAGCATATTGATTTTCCATTCAACATTTCATGCACATTTAGATTGGTGGCATTGATTGCACTGGCCACAGAGTAGCAACACTCTTTCCACTTCCTCCCTGTGTTTACCATTTCCTTTTGTCTTTCCTATCCACTCCTGTCTTCTGAGCTTTATCCCTAGGCAAATGCTGCTCTTTTATAGGGTTGTTTGTCCTAAGGAGTGAGTAACTCCCTATTGTAAGGTTGGCAGTTCAAACGCACCAGCCGCTCTTGAAAACCTTATACAAGGTCTCTGAGTCAGAACCAATTTGATGACACACAACAACAATTGTTTGGCTGAAAGTTGAGTCA
>NW_006412164.1:0-1081 GCF_000296735.1 Chrysochloris asiatica
TTTGATGTAGATTCAGAGCTAGATAGTCTTTTACGCTAATGATTTTCCATCTAATCTTTTTCTGGTATTTTTTCATGTTGTGGTTACTGGGTTAGTTTGTTGTGTTACTTCTGCATTTCTCTATTTCATTCTGAGGTTAATACAAAGGGAAATTAAGATGGTAGGTTTTTAGTTTCTTATTTCAACTTTCCTAGAAAGTAAAATTGAGCAGTTCTTTGTTGCCTAAGAGAAAACACGTTAAATGTCATGAAAGTGAAAGAAGGAAATGACTTCTTAGGTAATAAAACAAGCTGTAAATTAGCAAAATTCCAAGTAGCAAAATTGGGGCTAATTCTTCTACATGAGTAGAATGAAAGTCAATATTGATGTAAACAAAGACAGCAAAATACTTGTTTCATCTGAGATTCCAATGAGTTAATGGACAGCCTTCAGGTTTGGAGGCCACTATTTGATTTATCTGTCATTTAATACACATGTTTTCAGCACTGGGAAGAGAAGCGAAGATTAGATTGCCAGAACACAAAACCCCTCAGTTTGAAAGTTGCCTGAGTGCACTGGTTTGAGTTTTCTATCTAGTCACTAAAATCGTTCAGGAATGAGTAAATTTGTTTGACCCAACTAGAATGAAAATAAAGGGACATGCTGTATCCCAATAGATTATCTTCTTAATATGGATTAATAAGAATTTTATTAATAAATGATAACACATTTTATTGCATATTAAATATGGACCAGCTTTTGAGCTAGGATATTTACAGTTATTAAATCACTCCTCTCAACAAATCTATGTGGATTGCAATAGTTATTAAATTATATATAGAGAAATACAAGGCTGGAATAATGAAGTAGTCAGAATGTAACAAACTTTCTAAGGTCAAATTCTTAGGGAGAATTGAAATGTCTGGAAGGACTCATGAAAGGAAGTGAGAGATAGAAATGGTCATGAAATTTATGCATGCAAAAGAGACCATGGTATGACATCAGTATTGCAGGGAGAAGAGGATAAAAAACTTAGCGTTCCAACTCAAATGCCAAAGACTTGCTATCTTAAATTTTGTAAAGCATAGATATTATGGTACAA
>NW_006412164.1:3866-4759 GCF_000296735.1 Chrysochloris asiatica
TGGGCTGGAGCCACCTGTGGCATTCCACAGACAGCACAAACTAAGTTGCTGTTGCTACCTACTCCCACAACTAATCAGGAGGCCCAACGTTTGATTGTCTACTTGGATTTTGGAGGGCACATATTCCACACCTGGAAGTCATGCTGGCTCCTATCCATAGAAACCACTGGGAAGAAAACTGCGTTTGAATTGGCTATGTTGAGTTACAGAAAGTCGTCTTTGTCTCCTTTCAGTTAGGTCCCTATGATCGGTATTCAGACATGATTTTTAAGCTGTCTGCAGCAGACTGGAGCTTATGGAAAAAACCTGAGAATGCTGGCTGACAGAGAACACTGGGATTCTGGACAAGAACATTTCCAGAGGCTGCAACATGATAGATGCCATTTGAAAGGCCATTATTCACCTGTTAATGGACTTTGATGGAGACTGCTTCAATTACAGAAGGACATAAAATCACCATGAGATCTGAGATACCCTTAATGTCTCGGGTGATGTCAGAGAAACAGTGTAACAAGGGAGACAACACCCAAAATAGTTAACTGTGCTCAGGAAGAACCTGTACATAGACCAAGAGACTACCCCTTTGTCTTTTATAAAAACCATCAACTTACACTTATCTTTTGAAAAAACCCTTATTTTTGCCCACAAAATGTACTTTCATATAGAATTCTTTTTAAAACTAAATAAAGTATAAAATTGACTTTATAAAATTATTTTTTAAATAAAGCACATGCTCACATGATCAGATATTAAAAAAAACAAAAAACCCTTCCAATCCATACCTCCATCTGTGGTAGTGTTTTTTGTTTTTAAGTGTTTTATTGTGAATTATATGATAGTTTACATGGAAGAACATTAGTTTTACATTCATTCTATCATACATCGTATCATTG
>NW_006412164.1:6269-8061 GCF_000296735.1 Chrysochloris asiatica
CTGAAATGAAGATCAAAGAGCACAGCCTTTGGTATGGATTGCAGCTCAATGTAAAGAAAACAAAAATCCTCACCACTGGACCAATAAACAACATTCTTCTCAATGGAGAAAAGATTGAAGTTGTCAAGGACTTCATTCTTCTTGAATCAACTATCAAATTTCGTGGAAGCAGCAGTCAAGCAATTTAACGACGTATTGCATTAGACAAATCTGCTGCACAAGACCTTTTTAAAGTGTTGAAGAGCAAAGATGTCAGCTTGAGGACTAAGGTGCACCTGATCAAAGCCATGGTATTTTCAATATCCTCATATGCGTGCACATGTGAAAGCTGGACAGTGAATAAGGAAGATCATAGAAGAATTGATGCATTTGCCTTATGGTATTGGAGAATATTGAAAGTACCATGCTTGGGTTGCCAAATTAACAATCAGAGCTGTGTTGGAAGAAGTGCAGCAAGAGTGCTACTCAGAGGACAAGATGGCCATACTTTGTCTCTCATACTTCAGACATACTGTCAGGAGGAACCAGTCACTGGAGAAGGATATCATGTTTGGTAAGGTGGAGGGTTAGAGAAAAAGAGAAAGACCCCCAGAAAGATGGTTTGGCAAAGTGGCAGCATCAATTGGCTCAAGCGTGGCTATCATTGTAAGGTTGGCTTAGGATCAGGCATTGTTTTCTTCTGTTGCACATAGGGTCACTATGAGTTGGTACTGACTCAATAGCCCCTAACAACAACAACAAACAAAATAATATGTGTAGTAGTTTGTTAAGTGATGTTGAATCGGTTTCCAGTCACAGTGACCCGGCATAGGGACTTCAAGGAGCAACTGGTGGGTATGAATTGCCATTCTTGTGGTTTGCAGTCCAGTGCTTATCCTACCATGCAACACCAGTATTTTCTCATAAAACTGAAATTAAGTAAACATCAGTATGCAGTTTCTTTTTTTGTTTGTACATTTTGGAATTTACTGTAGTTTCCACAAACAATATCCCTACATAACCATGCACATGCATATAATGTTGATAGCTCCAGTAGCAAACTGACAGCCAAGGGGGTTTTGAGATTCCCAAAAATTTTATATCAAGTGAGTTATTTGCATAAATATGTCACACAATTTGTGACTTAAATCCTCAGCTCATACTTCGATGTTTTCTTAATAAGGAATGAATAGAATAAATAAGTAAATTTTACCATCTATTCCTCAGTTTATGAATTCTGTTGTTGCTCTGTAGGCTAAGCACTGGACCACAAGGCCCATTAAAACTGCAAGTTGATGGTTCAAACTCACTAGCCACTTCTTCATAAATCCTATAAAGGGTCACTATATATATATATATGACTTGAAAAGACTTAACAATAACAACATTTCTCAGTTTAAGGAGCTCTAGTGGCACTGTAGAATAAACACTAGACTTCTAACTGCATGGGTGGCAGTTGACACCGATCAGCTGCACTGGAAGAGAAAGATACAGTTTTCTGTTCCTATAAAGATTTACAGCCTAACAAACCCTATATAGACTATGAGTTGGAGTCCACTGGATGGCAGTGAATGGGTATGGTACTGTGAATTTACTAGACTTGGCTCTTTATCCAAAGTCTTCTTAATGTCCATCAAATGTTCAGTGGGACCATGCAGATAGGTTGTTCAGGAGTCTAAAATCAGGATTGGTTAGTTTTGTCATCTTGCTCGACTTAAAGGGAGCCATCTCAGAAGGAGGAATAGACGGTGCTAGGACCATCAAGAAAGAATAAGTATGAGTGGAGCATGAGACACCTGCTTGTAAAAGTATC
>NW_006412164.1:8524-9147 GCF_000296735.1 Chrysochloris asiatica
ATTTTTGCAGTGAGTATTCCTGAGTCATAAGGAGCTCTGGTAGCATAGTGGTTACAAATCGGGCAGTAAACCTTAAGATCAGCAGTTCAAAACACTAGCTGTTATGTGGGAGAAAGATGTGGCTTTCTGCTCCCATAAAGATTTACAGCCTCAGAAACCCTGTACAGGGTTGCTATGGGTTGGAACCGACTCGACGGAACTCAACAACAAGAACATTCTTGAGTCCTGGTGTGGTTACTTTAGAATAAGCACTGGACTGGCAATTCAAGCTCACCTGGTGTGGCACTGTGGGTAAATGCACCAGAGTGCAAAGCTGTTTGAACAGCAAGGTCGGTGGTTCAAGACCACCAGCTGATCCCCGGAAACCCTATACAGGGTTGCTATGGGTTGTAACCGACTGGATAGCATTTAACAACAACAAAACAACAATTTCTCTTGGGAAAATCTACATAAGGTTGATATGAGTCTGAAATGACTCGACGACACTTAACAACAATAAAAAATACCATTCTTCAGTTTGGTTTACAAAATCAGGGTTTTGATTTTGTTCTTTGAAAATTCAAGAAGTTTGCTTTAGAATTATTGAATGGAAAAATGATCAGCTCTATAAACCTTTGCCTAAT
>NW_006412165.1:0-783 GCF_000296735.1 Chrysochloris asiatica
TGGAGACAGAGACGATGACGTGAAGCAATGAAGCTGCTGGGGACTTTGGATCCAGAGAGGGAAAGGGACTGTGGACCAAAAACTGGGGGGAGGGAGAGAGGGGGAAGTGTAGGGGGCAGGTTTCTAGGATATACCCTTTGGCTGGTTGATGATGCATGGAGGGGATTGGAATCATGGCAATGAGATGATATATGATGGAATAAATGTAAAACTAAAGTTCTCTCATGTAAACTACCATATAATTCACAATAAAACATTAAAAAAACAAAAACAATGAGATATCATCTCACATCAGCAATAACAGCAAAGATCAAAAAAGTACAGGACAATAAATGCTGGTGGGGATGTGGATAGACTGGGACACTCCTGCATTACTGGTGGGATTGCAAAATCGTCCAACCTCTCTGGAAAGCAATATGGCGCTTCCTCAGAAAGTTGGAAGTAGAAGTACCTTATGACCCAGCAATTCCTGTACTTGGTATTTACCCACAAGAAATACAAGCCATACATGAGTAGATATATGCACATCAATGTTCATAGGAGCACTATTTACAATAGCAAAAATATGGAGACAGCCTAAATGCCCATCAATTGAAGAGCGGATAAACAAGCTGTGGTACATATACACAATGGAATACACAAGGAAGCTGCAAGCCACCACATAACATGCATGAACCTTGAGGACATTATGTTGAGTGAAATTAGTCAGTCACAAAAGGAGAACTGTAAAAGACTAAGGAAAAGAACCCATACTAAAGGGGGGTGGATTCTTTGGTGGCTGCT
>NW_006412165.1:1358-8107 GCF_000296735.1 Chrysochloris asiatica
CAATGAAATGATACATGATAGGATGAATGTAAAACAAATGTTCTCCCATGTAAACTGTCACATAATTCACAATAAAACATTAAAAAGAAAGAAAATCCCACATGTACTAACAAATATACACACAAAAAGTTGTCCTGATCTTACCAAATACATATAGTTACTGCTGTTAATTGCTGCTGAGTCAGCTGAAACTCATGGAGCCCTTATATGTAACAGAAGAAAACATTGCACAGTCTTGCTCCTTCTTCATGATCCTTAGTATTTGTGGGCTTATTTTCTAGCACTACATCAGAAAATGTTGTGTTGTGATTTATATATTTTTGTTTTGCTTTGTTTTTTGCTACTATTTTAGGATTAGATGGCCAGACCTTTCTTTCTAGGCTTATTAGTTGGAAAACTCTGCTGAAACCTTCTTGTTGGTACGCTTTACCCTATTCACCATGGCTGACACTGCTTGCATTCGAAAGACTGTTGGCATAGCTTCCAGCATCATAACAACACATAAACCACTAAAACACGTCAAACTGACCAATAAGTAGTAACTGAGTTGTCAGGTGCTGTCGAGTAGATTCCAACTCATAGTGAACCCATGAGCAACAGAAAAAACCCTGCCTGGCCCCCCTCGCCATCCTCACATTTGTTGTTACATTTGAGCTCTATGCTGTTGCTATTGTGGCAATCCACCTCATTGGGGTCTTTCTCATTTTTGCTAATCTTTCTCTTTACTAAGCATGATGCCTTTCTTCAGGTACTGGTTCCTTCTGATAACATATCCAAAGTATGAGAGATGAAGTCTTGCCATGCTGGTTTCTAAGAAGCATTCTGTATGCATTTCTTCCAGCACAGATTTGTTTGTTCTTCTGGCAGTCCATGATACTCTCAGTATTCTTCTCCAAAACCATAACTCATATCCATTGAATATCCTACAGTCTATCCTATTCACTGTCCAACCCTTACATGCATATGAGAGAATAGAAAACACCATGGCATCAGCCACGTGCACCATAGTCCTCAAACTGACATATTTGTCCTTTAATGTTTTAAAAAGATCTTGTGCAGATTTGCCTAATGCAATAATATGTAGATTGATTTATTGACTGCTGCTCTCATAACTGTTGATTGTGTATCCCCCCAAAAATGAATTCTTTGACAGCTTGAATCATTTTTCTGTTGATCAGGATCTTATTTATTGGTTCAGGTAAGGATTTTTATTTTCTTTACATTGAGATGCAATCCATATTTAAGCCTATATCGTTTGTTCTTCATCGATATGCTTTTTAAGTCCTCTTTGCTTTCAGCAAACAAGGTT
This sequence comes from Chrysochloris asiatica, assembly GCF_000296735.1. Classification (NCBI taxonomy): domain Eukaryota; kingdom Metazoa; phylum Chordata; class Mammalia; order Afrosoricida; family Chrysochloridae; genus Chrysochloris; species Chrysochloris asiatica. The sequence goes on from NW_006412165.1 coordinate 2,668, forward strand.
ATATCATTTGTGTATCACAGATTGTTAATGAGTCTTCCTACAATTTAGATGTTCCTTTCTTTTTCATATAATCCAGTTTCTCTGATTATTTGCTGAGTACACAGATTGAACAAGTAGTGAAGGGATAATACCCTGGCACACACCTTTCTTGATTTTAAAACTTTCAGTATCCCCTTGTTCCCTTCTAACAACTCTTATAGATCTATGTACAGATTGCTCATGAGCACAATTAGTTGTTCTGAATTACCTACTTTTTGCGATGTTATCCATAGTTTCTCATGATGAACACAATCAAAATTTATTAAAACTCAAGTAAACATCTTTCTGGTGTTCTCTGCCTTCAGCCAAGATTCTCCTAATGTTAGCAATGATATCCCTCATTCCAAACCTTCTTGTAAATCCAGCTTGAATTTCTGGCAGTTTGCTGTTGGTGTACTATTGCAAACATATTTGAAATATCTTCAGCCAACTTTACTTGCATGTGATATTAATGATACTGTTCAATGATTTCCATTTTCTGTTGGGTCACCTCTTTTGGGAATGGGCACAAACAGGTATCTCTCACAACAATTGATTGGACCAGTACCTCTATTCCAAATTGCTTGGCATAGATGAGTACATGCCTCCTGTGCTGCCATCAGTTGAAAGATTTCAATTTGTATTCTGTCAATTCCTGGAGCTTGTTTTTGTCAATGCTTTCAGTACACTTTTAACTTCTTTCCGAACCATTAGTTCTTGATCCTATGCTACATCTTGAAATGGTTGAACATTGACCATACCATTTTGGTACAGTGGCTCTGTGTATTCCCCCCATTTTAGCTTGATGCATTCTGTATCATTCAATATTTTTCCCTTAGATTCCTTCAATATTGAAAGTTCAGGCTTGAGGTTTTTTCCTTCAGTTCTCTCAGCTTGAGAAATGCTGAGCATATTCTTCCCTTAAGATTTTCTGATTCTGGGGCTTTGCACATTTCATTGTAATACTTGACTTTGTCTTCTCCAGCTGCTCTTTGAAATCTTTCTGTTCAGCTTTTACCTCCTCATTTCTTCCATTTGCTTTAGCTTCTCTATGATGGAGAGCAACTTTCAGTCTCTTCCGATATCAATTTTGGTCTTTTCTTTCTTTCCTGTCTTTTTAATGACCTTTTCTTTGTGTATGATGTTCTTGATGTCATCCAAAACTCATCTGGTCTTTGATCAGTACTGTCTAGTGCATCAAATCTGTTGTTGAGATGATCTGTAAATTCTGTTGGAAAATATTCAAGATCATATTTTGACTCTCATGGACTCATTTCAATTTTCTTCAGCTTTAGCCTGAACTTGCATATGAGCAATGGATGTTCTATTCCACAGCCAGCCCCTCGCATTGTTTGTTTTTGTTGTTGTTAGGTGCCATCAAGCCAGAACTGACTCATAGTGACTCCATGCACAACAGAACAAAACGCTGCCCAATCCTGTGCCAATCTCACAATCGTTGCTGTTTTTGAGCTATTGCTGCTGTCACTGAGCCAATCCATCTTGTTGGAGGTCTTCTTGTTTTTCTCTGATCCTCCACTTTAACAAAAGTAAAGTTCTGCAGGGACAGGTCCCTCCTGATAATATATCTGAAGTTTGAGAGACAAAGTTTGGCCATCCTGGCTTCCAAGGAGCACTCTGGCTGTACTTCTTCCACCACAGATCTATTTGTTCTTTTGGCAGCCCATGGTACTTTTAATATTCTCCTCCAACACCATAACTCAGATGCATCAACTCTTCTATGGTCTTCCTTATTCACTGTGCAACGTGCACATTCATATGAGGTTACTGAAAATACAATGGCTTGGGTCAGACACACCTTAGTCCTCAAACTGACATCATTGCTATTGAACACTTTAAAGTGGTTTTTTGCAGAAGATTTGCCTAATGCAATACATCAAGTTAATTACTTGACTGTTACTTCCATAAGTGTTGATGGTTGATCTGAGCAAAATGAAGCCCTTGCTCCATTTATATGGATGCTGTTTATTGGTCCAGTTGTGAATGATTTTTGTTTTCTTTACATTGAGGTACAAACCATACCATAAGTAAGTATTCTAAGTTCTTTTTATTTTAAGCAAGGAAAGCTGTATCATCTGCATATCACAGGCTGCTAATGAGTCTTCCTAAAATTCTGATGCCATGTTTTTCTTCATATAATCCAGCTTCTTGGATTATTTGCTCAACCTACAGATGGAATACTCATGGTGAAAGAATAAAATCCTGGCACACACCTTTCCTAATTTTAAACCATTTGGTGTTTCCTTGTTCTGTTCAAACAACTGCCTTTTGGTCTATACACAGGTTCCTCATAAGCACAGTTAAGCATCTGGAATACTCATTCTCTGCAATGTTGTCCATAGCTTGTCATTATCCATAAAATTGAAAGTATTTGCTTAGTCAATAAAGCACAGATAAACATCTTTCTGGTATTCTTTGCTTTCAGCCAAGATCCTCCTGATGTCAGCAGTGATATCCCTCATTTTACACCCTCTTCTGAATCTGGCTTGACCCTCTGGAAGTTCTCTGTCAATGTATGGCTGTGTTTAGGCAGATGATACTCGATTTTCTCATTGTCTTTTATTAAAGATGTAGTCAATTTGATTCCTGTGTATTCAATCTGGTGACACGTTTAAAGTCACCTTTAATGTTGTTTAAAATAGGTATTTGCTGTGAAGAAGTTGTTGGTTTTGAATAATTCTATCATTCCATATCCAGCATAATTTCTACTACCAAGGCCATATTTTCCAACTATGGATCCTTCCTCTTTCTTTCTAACATTTGCATTCCAATCACCAGTAATTATCAATGCATCTTGATTGCATTGATTTCAGACTGAAGAAGTAGAATTCTTCAATTTCATTATCACTGGATTTAGTGATTGTTTCACAAATTTGAATATTAGTGGTATTAAGGTATATGGATATTATCCTATCACAGGCAGCATTTTATCACAAGCTAGATCTTGAAATGTTCTTTTGATGATGAATGCTACAGCATTCATCTTCAGTTTGTCATTCTCATGAGAGTAAACCATAAGATTGTCTGATTCAAAATGCCCAATAACAGTACATTTCATCTCTCTAATGCCTAGGGGAGAGATCTTTGTGAGATCTATTTCATTTTAGACAACTTACAATTTTCCTAGGTTCATACTTCATACACTCCACGTTATAACTTTAATGGATATGTGCAGCTATTTCTCATTTTGAGTTGTGTCCCATCAGCAAATGAAGGTTCTGAAAGCTTTACTCCATTTGCACCATCATAGTTATTTCTACTTTGAGGAGGCAACTCTTCTCCAGTCATGTTTTGAGTGTCTTCCAACCTGAGAGGCTCATCTTCTGGCACTATATCTGACAATGCTCTGCTGCTATTCAGAAGATTTTCATCCTCAGGTACTATATTTGAAAATGCTCCACTGCCATTCATAATATTTTCAGTGGCAACACATTCAGGAGTAGTGTGCTTCTCTTTATTCATATTCTGTCTTTGTCTGCAAGCTCTGTTGAAATCTGTCTACTATAATTGACCTGCTAGTATTTCAAATACCAATGGCATAGCTTCCAGCATTACAGAAACATGCAAGTCAACAGATGAATGCATAAACAAATTTTGGTATGTATGCAAGGTCAGTTTGAACCTCAAGGTTAACAGTTTAAATTCTATACAGGGTTGATATGAGTTGAACCAACTCAACAACAACAATAACATACAGTGTAATACTGGTGGCATAGCTTTCAGATTCACAGCAACACACAAGTCACCACAAATTGGCAGATGAGTGGTGACCATGTGTGGTGCATTCATATATTTGTAATTGTTAGTTGTCGTTGAGTCTATTCCAATTAATGGCAACACATCCTGCATGAATATTGCAATCATAATTCCAACTTCATTAATATTGTTGTTGTTGTTAAGTGCTGTCGAGTTGATTCCCATAGTGATCCTGTATAGGGTTTCCAAGGAGCAGCTGGTGAGCTTGAACCGCTGACCTTGCATTTCAAATGGCTTTGCAGTCTGACACATTAACCCACAGCGCCACACCAAGACTCCAACTTCATAATATAGCTATAAAGAAATAATTTTATAAAATACTTCCAGAAATATAATATACACGATATCAAAACATTCCATTTATATTTACTGGAATGTAACAGAAATACATAAAAATTGAAGTAACAATCGCTGGACCTGCTTAACATTAGAAAGCTATTACCTACAAAGTAACAGATATTAACTACATGGATCAGGACTTCACTTGCTTACAATTTCATTTCCAATTCTTACTGTAGTCCCAGAAGCACAATACATTGTCCTTTGACTTCACACTTATTATAAAGAGTATTATTATTATTATTCATTTATTATTATTATTATAAAAAGCATTATAAAGTTCATCATTGTGTTGCCTGTCTCAATTTCATGTACTAATTTTTAGCACCGTTACCACTGAAACCACAAAAACTGAAATTCACTTGCCCTGAATTTTCTCTTCTTATTTTTGCTGCATTGCTATTTAATATTGTCCCCAGTTTATAACATTACCGTTTCTTCTGGAATCATGAGTAACAGTATTTAATCTTTGTAAATGCAAATGGATCCAATTTTCACTATACTTCAATTTATAAAGGCTTCTCTATTCCTGAAATTTTCATTTTGATTTGGCTTACAGTTATTTGGATTTCACAGTTAACTAAGTTATTTAATAATTTACCCTATAATTAATTTAATCCAATAATTCAAGTTTTATTCCAAGTGATATTATTTGATGGCATATGAAATGGACATAAGTAATCTGCATATCCAAATTCATAAAATAATTTTTAAAATAGGTCAAAGAAAGACTTAAATGTCAGTTTTCATAACTTAATAATTCTGTTACAATATGAGGAGAGAGGTTCCAAAGAAAATTGGCATGGCTTCTCAACACTGTAAAAGAAAATTCCTAGCGAACTCTGAAAACAACAAAGCAAAATTTCAGAGGAATAACGTTCTAATGGTGAGGACAAAATCTCTTTGGTTTATCATTCATGATACTCAGTTCAGATTTCGATATTAAAGCTGTATCTCTGGATTTACCTTCAAATTACAAAAACTTTGAATAAACCATTTTTTATATCTCTAATATCATCCCTTCCAATGACTTGCAGGGCTTCTATTCTGAATTAAAACATAAACAACCCCAGGATCTCATACATTGTTGGTGTTATTAAGTGTTGTGGAGTCGATTCCGACTCTTATCAACACTGTATAGGGATTGCGAGGAACAGATGGTGAGTTTGAACCTCCAGCCTTGTGATTCAAACCAACCTTTCAGTTCAGTGTTAATCCTAAAACACCAAACCAGGACCTCAAATATTGTTGTTAGGTGCCATCGAGTCAATACTGACTCATAGTGACCCTATGCAAAACAGAATGAAGC
>NW_006412166.1:0-6601 GCF_000296735.1 Chrysochloris asiatica
TGGCTGCTCTGATCCTTGGCACCACACAAAATGGCAGCTCCTGGAGCAGCTGAGCATCTCGAACCAGGAAGCAATGGATTTCTTGCTTCTGCCACAAACTCCCCAGCTGTAAGTCTTCCAACCTTCCAAATATTCCTTTATATGTGGTTCAGAGTTCTGGAACCATCCCCTGAGCCTTCTCAGTCCTGTATTCTGTGTTGTTCCTGGCAGAGCTCGTCACTGTACTTTCACCTGATCTGCCATCTTGTTTTCTCCCCCTCAACTTCTGTTGACTCTTGATTCTCATGTAACATTTACTGGCTCAGCCAGAGTGTCAGGTGTCTTTAATATGCTTCCTTTGACTTCAAATCTTTTTCTCCTTATCTTTGCCCTGGACTTCACAGAGGCTCATTTGTATCTCCATTTGTCCTGGGAAGTCCTTTCTGTCAACTCAGTCTTTCAACACTGCTCATCTTATGTTATATTCTTGTACTTTAACCCTGTGACCCTCATTTGACAGTTGAGGAAAAAGTGAGACTCCAATAGAGCAGGAAGTGCAATTATGAAGTGAAATCTCACTTCTTGTTGTTACTTGCACTTGAGTTAGCTCTGACTCATGGTGACTTTAAGTACAACAAAACCAAGTGCTGTCTGGTCCCAAATCATCTTCATGATTGGTGGCATGCTTGAGTCCATTTTCATGATCAATGTGTATTCTGAGTGCCTTCTTCCCTAGAGGGCTCTTCTTACAAAATTATATTGGACAATATTCTGCTGTGATCTAGAAAGTTTTCAATTACAAATTTCCATGCCATTCTTCCTTTTTTGTCTTCGTGGAAACTCCACTGAAACCTGCTCACCTGTGATATTTAAACCTGACCTTGTTAATGCCTTCAAATCAGTTCTGACCCACAGAGACCCTATATAGGGCTTGCGAGGAGCAACTGGTGAACTTGAAATGCCAACCGTGTGGTTCAAATCAACTTTGCAGTCCAAGGCATTAACCCATAACACCACACCAGGTCTCCAAACCTGACTTTGCTGGTGTATAAAATGCCAGTGGCTTAGCTTCAAGCACCATAATAGCATGCAGTCCAACACAGTATCACAAACTGACAGAAGTGTGGTAGACATCTTATTGTTGTTGGATGCTTTCAAGTAAGTTCCAACTCACAACTTATGTACAACAGAGTAAAACAATGCCCAGTCCTGATCCATCATCACAATTTTTGTTAAGCTTGAGCCCATTGATGCTGCCACTATTCCCTCCATCTCGTTGGGGTCTTACTTTTTTCACTGCATGATATCCTTCTCCAGGGACTAGTTCCTCCTGACAATATGTGTGAAGAATGAGACACAAAGTCTCGTCATCCTGTCTTTGATGGAGCTTTATGGTTGTACTTTATCCAATACAGATTTGTTTGTTCTTCTAGCAGTACATGATATTTCATAATTCTTCTCCAATACCATGATCAATTCAAATGATCAATTCAAATCTACTCAAATGACCAATTCTTCTATGGTCCTCCATATTCACTGTCCAACTTTCACATGTCCAACTTTCACAAAGCTATTGAACATACCATGGCTTAGGTCAGGCATTCCTTAGTTCTCAAACTGACATCTTTGCTCTTGAACACTTTAAGGAGATCTTGTGCAGCAGATTTGCCTAATGCAATATGTTGTTTCATTTCTTGACTGCTGCTTTCATGAGTGTTGATAGTGGACCCAAGCAAAATGAAATCTTTGACAGCTTCAATCTTTTCTTCATTTATCATAATGTTATTTATTGGTTCAGTGTTGAGGATTTTTGTTTTCTTTACATTGAGGTGCAACCCATAGTCAAGACTGCAGTTTTGATCTTCATAAGTAAGTATCTTAAGTACTCTTTGCTTTCAGCAAGCAAAGTTGTATCATTTGCATTTTGCAGGTTGTTAATGAGTAACTCCAATCCTGATGCCACATTCTTCTTCATATACCCTATTATTTATTCAGTGTACAGATTGAGTAACTATGGTGAATGAATACAACCCTAGTGCACACCTTTCCTAATTTTAACTATTCAATGTCCTCTTGTTCTGTTCTAATGACTACCTCTTGGTCGAGATACAGGTTCCTCATGAGCACAATTAAGTGTTGTGGAAATCTCATTTTCATTATGATGGCCATAGCTTGTCATGATCCACACTGTGGAGAGCCTTCACATAGTCAATAAAGCACAGGTAAAGATTTTCTTGTATTCTCTGGTTTCAGTTAAGATCTATTTAATTTCAGCGGTGATATCCCTTATTGTACATCCTCATCTGAATCTGGCTTGAACCTCTGGCCATTCCCTGTCAATGTACTGTTGCAGCCATTTTTTAATTATATTTAACAAAATTTTACTTGCATGTAATATTAATGATATTGTCTGATGATTTCTACATTACACTGGGTCACCTGCCTTTGGAATGGGAACAAATATGTATCTCTTCCAATTAGTTGGCTAGGTAGCTTTTTTCCAACTTTCTTGGCATAGATGAGTGAGTGAGTGCCTCCAGTGCTGCATCTGTTTGTTGAAAGATTTTAAATTGTATTCCATCTATTCGCAGAACCTTGTTCTTTGCCAGTGCCTTCAGTGCACCTGGATTTCTTCCTTCAATACCATTGGTTCTTTATCATATGCTATCTCTTGAAATGGTTCAACATTGTTCATTTCTTTCTGAACAGTGACTTTTTGTATTCCTTCCATCTTCTTTTGATGCTTTCTACATCATTTCTGCAATTTCTGCAACATTTTAGTTATATCTGCTTACAGCCAAAATTTATGCTTCTAACTAGTGCCTCAAGAGATTATTTCTTTTTAAAGAGGATCTTCTCGTAAGGATGTAGAGAGAAAGGAATGTATAGCATATAACATTGTGGTGGAAATGTTTTTTTCTCTCTCTTCTTTATAAGGAATTTGAGTCTGTTTTTCTCCAGAGACAAGCCTGTAACGAGGGTTGGTGGAAATTAGAAGTGTTGAGATTCCAGAAAGACTTAATAATCCTTACTTAAGGAATTTAAACAGAATCTAGAAAAATACTATAGGCTCTGTACTTCTCCACTTGGGGATGTGCTTGTTAGTGGGGGAGGGCAGAGTGGGCAACATGCAAAATAGATGATTAAATGAAATTCCATTAATTTTAACTGTAATCATATGTTATATAACAAGTGCATATGAGATTAGTTGACAGAGCTCTAAGAAATACAGTTTTTGTTTGTTTGTTTTTTTCTTTAAGAAATGTAAACAAAATGGTGATGTAGAAAGACATCTATTTCTTGGGAATGTGCTCATCTAGGACCAATGTTAGTGGCTACAGCAATTGTTGTTGCTATTCAGTGCTGTTGAGTTGGTTCCAATTCATAGTGATTGTATTTATGTTCAACAGAACAAAACATTGCTTGGTCCTAATCTATTCTAACAATTATTGTTATATTTGAATCCATTACAGTCCCTTCCCTGAAACAACAGCTATACTACTTTCCCATCTGTGGCTTCCCTTTTACATCATATATGGTGCTGTGGGTTAATGTGCTGGATTGCAAAATGGGCTTGAACCAAAAGGTTGGTGATTTAAGCTCACCAACTGCTCCTCAGCAACCCAAACAGGGTTGTTATGAGTCAGCACCAACTTGATGACACGTAACAACAACATTTCACAAATGAACAAAGCAAAAATATTTGATGTGTACATACAAAACAAAAAAACATACCTGCCATTCCTTCCAGGCACCTTTTGTGTGGACTTGAACAACCAACAGCTAGCAGCCAAACATGCTTATTGCTTACACACCTTGGGGACTCCCTTAGTTTTCTAGTAACAAATTAACATAAAGTGGATGGCTTAAAAGAAGAGAAATTTATTGTCTAACATTTCTTGGGACTAGCAGTCTATATTCATGGTTTTGGTAGGTATATGCTATAACTGAAGCTCTAGGGGATGCTCCTTCTTAATTGTTTTCAGTTTCTGCTGGTTTCAGAAGATTTTTGGGTTGTGACTGTTACATTATGTTTTTCCCTGTGTCTCTGTGTTTCCTCACTTCTTATAAGGAAACCAGTTATAAGAGATGAGGATTCCCTTAATGACTCTATCTTAACTAATTATAACTGCAGTGACCCTATTTCCATATAAGAACACATCTACAGGTACTGAGGGTTAGGACTTGAACATATCCTTTTGGCATGAGGCAAATCAACCCAGTAGAATGACTAACCAGAAGTAGGCTTTGTGGAAGACTCTTCTCAAACTCTTCTCAAATGCTGTGATGAGTAATGGCTGTGAAAAAACAAACAAACAAACAAAAAAAACTTTCCTAAACTGGGACCCCAATCTCACCTCCAAGTTCAGTGTGCTAATAGTCTCATTGTTGCTTGAAGGGACAAACTCAAGTGAGGATAATGGTGACTAAAGAGGGGGTACCCAGTATTAACACTCCTGGTTGAATTATTTTTCTTCAAAACAAAAATAGACCAAAAAACAATTGGCTTTTTTCACTAGAAAAAATAGGAGAGTTGTTCAATAGAAAAAACCAGCACATCATTCTTCTTCACTCCTGCAAATATTTTTTGGAAGAGATGAGCAAAAAGTCAATGGGTCCTAAGAAAAATACTAATGGGATTCAGAAAAAAATCCTTTTCCATGGGGCCAATAAAAAATTCTCTGGTTTATTGTTAAAGACACCCACACTCACACTTGTGATAGGCAGGGTAGCATGTATCCACAGCTGATTTCCTGAGCTACAGTAGGCCTCTGAATGCTGACTCGGGCTTACAGTCTTTGCTTCCCTTATTTATTACTGGCAGTTAGGCAATTGTCTTAAAAAAAAAAAAGTTAATATGAAATTTATTTTATTTTTATAAAGATAGTCACAGAAAGAATACAGCATTTCAACAAATTCTACAAGTGCAATTCAGAGACATCACTTACACATCCTTAAAGCGTGTATGTGTTCTCACTATCTTTTTCCAAATTATATCAACACCATTAACTTAAAAGGAGTCCTGGTGTGGCACTGTTTTCAAGGTCAGTTTGAACTATAAGGTTGGCAGTTCAAACTCACCAGCCACTCTTTGGACATCCTATACAGGGTTGCTATGAGTCAGAATTGACTTGACAGCACTTAACAGCAACAGCAACATTAACTTAAAACTAACAACAGCTCTAACTTAAAAACACTGTCCCATAAGATTCAAAAAGAGTCTCTGTTAGTTTGAGCGAATGTTTCTGGAAATTAATGAGCCCATTCCCCAAAGGGCTCTGTAGGGGCAGCAAGCAATGTTTCTTGGGTGACTCTGGCCAGTATGTCCTACAGACAATGAGAAGGCAACCATCCTGTTCAAACCAAGGAGGAGGCAGCTTGGACCTCATTCAATACTTAACAACAACATCGTGCAAGAAGGTGAGCCCCTCAGGTTGGAAGGCACGCAAAATATGACTGGGGAAGAACTGCTTCCTCAAAGTAGAGTTGACCTTGATGACACAAATGGAATTAAGTCTTTGGGACCTTCATTTGCTGATGGAGCATAACTCAAAATCAATAGAAAAAGCTATAAACATCCAATAATATTCAAAACATGGAATGTATGAAGTATGAATTTCTGAAAACTGGAACTTGTCAAAAATGAAATGGAATACATAAAGATAAATATATTAGGCGTGAATGAGCTAAAATGAATTGGTATTGGACATTTTAAATCTGACAATCATATGGTTTGTTGTCAGGTGCCATTGAGTCAGTACCAACTCATAGCAATCTTATGCACATCAGAATGAAACTTTGCCCGATCCTGGACCAACCTCACTATTGTTGCCATGCTTGAGACCATTGATGCTGCCACTTTTCCAATCCATCTCGCTGGGGCATATTCCTCTTTTTCTCTGACCCTGCACCTTACCAAACATGATATCCTTCTCCACTGACTGATCCTTCCTGAAAATATGTCCCAAGTATGAGAGACAAAGTTTGGCTATCCTGGTCTCCAAGAGTCACTCTGGCTACACTTTGTCCAAGACAGATCTGTTGGTTCTTTTGGCAGCCCATGGCACTTTCAATATTCTTCTCCAACACCATAACTCAGAAGCATCAATTTTCTCCGGTCTTCCTAACTCACTGTCCAGCTTTTACATGCATATGAGGTTATTGAAAATACCATGGCTTGGGTCAGGTGCACCTTAGTCTTCAGGCTGACATATTTGCTCTTTAACACTTGAAAAAGGTTTTGTGAAGCAGATTTGCCTAATGAAATATGTTGTTTGGTTGCTTGACTGTTGCTTCTATGAGTGTTGATAGTTGATTCAAGAAGAATGAAGTCCTTAACAACTTCAATAATTTCTCCGTTGCTAAGAATGTTGTTTATTGGTTTAATGGTGAGGATTTTGTTTTCCTTACACTGAGATGTAATCCATACCAAAGGCTGTGGTCTTGATTTTATCAGTAAATATTTTAAGCCTTCTTCACTTTCAGCAAGCAAGGTTGTATCATCTGCATATTGCAGGTTGTTAATGAGTCTTCCTCCACTCCTGATGCCATGTTTTTCTTCATAGAACCCAGCTTCTCAGATTATTTGCTCAACATACAGGTTGAATAAGTATGGTGAAAG
>NW_006412166.1:7861-9013 GCF_000296735.1 Chrysochloris asiatica
TTGCAGAATTCTATCATGCGATCTCCAGCATCATTTCTATCATCAAGGCCATATTTTCCAATTACTGATCCTTCCTCTTTGCTCCCAACATTTGCATTCCAATCACCAGTAATGAGCAATACATCTTGATTGCATGTTTGATCAATTTCAGATTGAAGAAGTTGGTAGCATTCTTCTATTTCATCCTCATTTGCTTTAGTGGTTGATGCGTAAATTTGAGTAATAGTGGTCTTAACTGGTTTTCCCTGTAGGCGCATAGACATTATCCTATCATAGACAGCATTGTACCTCATGACTGATCTTGATATGTTCTTTTCAAAATGAATGCAACACCATTTCTCTTCAATTTGTCATTCCTGGCATAGTAAGCCATGTGGTTTTCAGATTCAAAATGGCCAATACCAGTCCATTTCAGATCACTAATGCCTAAAATATCGATGTTTATGTGTTCAGTTTCATTTTTGATAATTTCTAATTTTCCTAGATTCACATATCATGCATTCTGTGTTCCGATTGTTGATGAATGTTTACAGCTGTTTCTATTCATTTTGAGTTCTGCCTCATCAGCAAATGAAGGTCCTGTTGGCTTTTCTCCCACAGGCTTTACTCCATTCACATTATCAAGGTCAACTCTACTTTGAGGAGGCAGCTCTTCCCCAGTCACATTTTGAGTTCCTTCCAACCTGAGTGGCTCATTTTCCAGCACTATATCAGACAGTGTTTCTCTGCTATTCATAAGGTTTAAGTGACTAAATATTCAGAATTAGTTCATCACTCCTTCTTCCTAGTCTGTCTTCATCTGGAAGCTCATCTGTAACCTGTCCAGCATAAGTGACCCTGCTGGTATTTAAAATACTGGTGGCATAGCTTCCAGAATCACAGTAACTCACAAGCCATCACAGTATGACAAACTGACAGATGAGTGGTGGATCATATGGTTTACTATGCTGGAAATGACAAATTGAAGAGGAATAATGCCACATTCATTATATATATAAAGTTCTGTCTTAGAGTACAGTGCTATCTCTGATTGCATAATATGCATACACTTACAAGGATGGCACCTAACAACAAAAAACAAGGAAGACCAGTTAATACCACTGTTATTCAAATTTATGCTCCAACCACTAAAGTCAGTGATGATGAAAATGA
>NW_006412167.1:0-872 GCF_000296735.1 Chrysochloris asiatica
ATTGCCATCAGGACTGACTGTGAGGGTAGAAAATATACAGGTAGATATTTTTTTGACAAAAGGAGGGAAGTGATTGATTTTGCAGCCCAGGAGCAGAGGTCCCTGGGACCATCAAGTGAGAAGAGCAGAGAGCGGGACCCTACCCAAAAAGGCAGAGATGCCAGGGATAGAGAGAGAGATGATGACATGGACAGATGGAGCGGCTGGGGACACTGAACTCAGGAAGGGAGAGAGGCTGTGTGCTGACGGTGTGGAGGCAGGCCTGTGGGGTGTACCCTTTGGTTATTTGTTGATGCACGGAGGGTATTGTAATCATTGCAATGAAACGAAATGTGATAGAATGAATGTAAAATTGATATTTTTTCTGTGTAAACCTCACCAAAAAACTTATAAAAATAATTAAAACCTTGAAATGTTCTTTCAAGAACATTCAACATCTAACTTGAATTACAGTGCTGTCTAAGATAGGATAACATCTATATATCTAAGGAAAGACCAGTTAATCCAACTATTATTGAAATTTAGGCACCAACCAAATTCAGTGATAAAGACTTCAACAGCCTGGAGAGCATAGGATTTCCTGGGAGTATATGAGGCTGGGGGCTGGTCACATCTCTGGTCAGCAGGGTAATGTGGTGTACAAGAAAAAAATATTCACACCCTCCTCTACACCAATAAGTCATATGCCCCTGTGGCATCTACTACCCACTTGATTTCAAAGTTGTCCACAAAAGTTCAGGATGATTACATTGTACCTAGCCTTTGGTGGATATGCGATTCTTGGCTAGTTATTTTTTTCCCTTCAGAATTTTGTATATGCCATCTCATTACCTTCTCACCTGCATGGTTTCTACTGAGAAATCAGAGATTAG
>NW_006412167.1:3305-4485 GCF_000296735.1 Chrysochloris asiatica
TGTATACAGAGCCAATTTCATTAGGGGGTTATCAGTGGCAGGAGGGAAGGAGCAAGGAAGTGGCTAATGGAGATTGAAATATCCCTTTCACTCAGGATAAAATTTCACAGCTGATTATTAAATTACTATCAATAAATTATATGCCTGTAAGAAGTTGAATTGTCAAAATTTGTGTGATAAATATCTTAACAATGGTGGTGGTGCTACTGCTGGCGGTGGTGTGCTGTGGAGTCGCTTCTAATTCACAGCAACCCTGTATAAGATTTCCGAGGCTGTAAATCTTTACAGGAGCAGAAAGTCTCATTTTTCTCCCATGGAATAGCTGATAGTTTCAAACTGCTGACCTTGAGGTTAGCAGACCAATTTGCAACCCCTCTGCTACCAGAGTTAATAGCAACAAAAATGTAAAAATATCTGCCAAGGCTGCTTACGTACAACAAGAAATCTAATGGGATTGGAATTCTTGGTTTGAAGGTTTCAGATAATATGGTTCACTGAGACATCCCAGTTAATGGCCTTACATGTTTAGTGTTATGCCTGGAGTCTTAAAAGCTTTCAAATGGCAATTCAAGGCACAGCAAATTGTCTCTCTTTCCCTGTAACAGCAGATGAAGAAGTAAAGTATGAAATTGGCAAAGAATATGGAATGAGTGACCAATTACCTCCATGAACAGTTGTCTCCTTTGCCATGAGACCAGAAGAACAAGACTCTTCTATGGAATATTTGGTGAAAGATTCCATAGAAGAGTCTTCTCAATTAAAACTTTCTGGAAAACATAGAACTGAATTTCAAATTCTCATGAACTACAGGCTTCCTAGGAAAACCTTAACAGGGTCGCTATGAGTCGGAACCTACTCAACAGCACTTAACAACCAAGAGTCACGAAAGTTAGATGAACCCCTCAAGCAATCCTTAAACCTCTAACCAAAAATACCCCCTGAAGTCTTCTTAAAACCAAACAATAGTTATTTTACAAGCAAAACTTGTCTGCCTTGAGCAATTATGCTCTTTTAAGAACTATCTGTGTGTGATCAAGCTGACAAAGCAAATTGAAGGGATTGTTGTTGTTAAGTACCGTGGAGTTGGTTCTGACTCATAGTGACCCTGCTCAGGGTTTCTGTGGCTGTAAATCTTTACGGGAGCAGAAAGCCTCATCTTTCTCCTGCAGAACAGCTATTA
>NW_006412167.1:5880-7189 GCF_000296735.1 Chrysochloris asiatica
GAACTCAAACATCATACTCATAGGGCTTATTGGGGATGTTAACAGGTTATAATACAAGATCAGAAAATATTCAGGGCACAGTTGTTCTAGTCAGTTGCTGATAAATACCCACAAGACACATCACTACACCGTAAGTCTCAGCCTGAAGACACTCTGCTCTAGCTCGATGGGTCAGCCAATCTAGCTCCCCCATTTAAGTGCCTGGTGGAACCACACACTACAAAAGAGCTTCCTGCCAAAATTCGCTAGCTATACTTGTTCTGTGGGATGGGAATACCATTGCTCTATCTTGTGCTCTGGTTCTTGGTTCTGTTCTGTTCTGTTACTCCTTCAATGTCACATATTTCTGTCCCTGGGTCGAGGATGTTAAACACATGTGCTCCACTCCTGGAACTCCTTCTATGATGGTAGTGAAATCCCCCCCTTGCTCCTGTGATGGCTCATTTTAAATCTACATTAGAGATTCTAAGTTTTTATAATCACAATGAACTCTGTTAACACCCACAGCTGAACCATGTTATACTATTAGTATCTTCTCTGACATTTGCTTACCCAGACCTTTCAGGGCGGGAACATTGATTGGTGGGAGTTACAGATTAATTTACTACAGAATAGCCCCCAAAGGTAAAAAGTCTAATCATATTTATTTGTTTATGACTTGGAGAAAGAAAGCAAAGAAGGAGGAGAGAGGGGTTACATAGCTAACTTTAACTAAGTGATCGCTCTGTGACTGGTATTTCAATTATTTAAAATCTCATTGCAGTTACCCATACATCAACCTTGTTAAATTGATGTTGATATCTCAAGATTACATAAAGTGTTGAAAAGTTGAGGAATTTGACCATGGTTATAAATATTGTTAACATTAATATAATTTTAATCTTGTAATTGTGTCCAATTTAAGGGTTATCTGCAATATTGTCTTTTCCTATAAGAAATGAGTATATAAACTATGCATTAGTCTTTCAATTATCTTTGACAATGAGTGAAAATTATATCAGGTGACACCAGGACTTTTATTTATTTATTTTTTTGGTGAGAACATTTTATAATCTTTTAACTCCCTTTCTCCACTTTTTTTTTTACTGTGAATTGAAAGTTTTCAGAGCAGGTTGTTGGTTTTACAGTCAACAAATAATATACTTTGTTGCATTATGAGGATTTTACTTCCTTCCATAGTCCATCAATTTACAGCATTTATGTCTACTCGCTCTATTTATTTTTTAAAATGTTTTGTGAATTATGTCATAGTTTACATGGGAGAACATTAGCTTTACATTCATCCTATTGTATATCATTTCATCGCCAT
>NW_006412167.1:8594-9159 GCF_000296735.1 Chrysochloris asiatica
TCTTTCTTTCAAGTATCTTCTGTTCTTCTAGCCACTCCAGGCTGGTCTGCTTGTCCTCTCAAGTGGAAATTTCCCACCTCAGAAGATTCTGGGCTCCTCCTGTATTCTTATGTAATGCAGAGGCTCCATAGGAAGCCTCCTTTACTGGGCACATTGTAGCCCCATTTTAGGTATTCCAATCAGTTATAGGCAGAAGACAGACTTACAAGCTTTTTATGATGATATTTATGGCTATTCCTTTCTCTCCCCCTCATGTGTCTATTTTATAATGGTATGCTAGGGAAACCAAGTTTCAAAAAACAGTCAGGCATCTTAATATTGTTTCCCCCCTTTTGCCCTTTCCAATCCTACATCAACTCCTCTATCCCAGAGTCCTGTTGTTCCAAGGTTGTGCATACACCATTGTTTACCTCTGTCCCACTTAGCCCATGCAAACCTACCTAACTGTTCTCCCATCCACCTTGTTCTTTCATTCCCCTCCCCTTCTGGTGTATTGCCCCCTCCCCAGTACCCAAACTCTCCTGTGTCTATTCCCTACCCTGTGCTCCACCTTCCCTTTCTTTCC
>NW_006412168.1:0-4163 GCF_000296735.1 Chrysochloris asiatica
CAGGTAGATGTGATCAGGAAATGGTCTTGCCTTTTCACTCTTCTTTTTAAGAGATTTTAAGATGCCACTGTTGGTTGGTGTGATGTAATTTAGGATTTAATTTTCAGCCTATTTCCTTTTTTGTCTGCTTGTCCCACTCCACAATCCCTGCTCAGGCCTTTTTTCTAGTTATAAACAGTACAGGGCCAGCTGTGGCCATTTGGTTTTAAGTGGAAATTGTCTCTTTCAATTTCGAGGAGATCTGTGTGCATGCATAGTAGAACCCTCCGAAGGTGGGGTTGGGGTGTCCATTAGCTCAGGCACCCCTATAGTCACCAGAATGAAGGTACGCAGACAGCAAGGGACCAATGAACATATATCAAAAAAAAGGTATGTCCCCACCTCTATCTCCAAGGCTCTGTCAGGCATCTGTGGCCACTCCGATCCTTCCCCTGCTTGGTCCCACACAAGATGGCGGCTACTGGAGCAGCTGAGTATCTGAACCAGAAAGCAATGGATTTCTTGCTTCTGCCACAAACTCCCCCAGCTGTAAGCCTTCCAACCATCTAAATATTCCTTTATATGTGGTTAAGAGTTTTGGGACCATCCCCTGAGCCTGCTTGGTCCTGTATTCTGTGTTGTTGCTGGCGGAGCTCCTCACTGCACTTCCACTCGATCTGCCATCTTTTTTGTTCTCTGTTTTAATTTCTTGAGATAGATTTTTAGGAGTGGAATTGCTGGATCTGGCAGAAGTAATTTGTGCTTAACTACTAACTTAAAGGTTGTATTCTCTGCTTTCAGCCAAGATCCACCTGACATTAGCAGCGATATCCCTCATTCCATGCCTTCTTCTGAATCTGACTTGAACCTCTGGAAGTTCTCTGTCAATATATGGCGGCAGCTATTTTTGTATTGTCTGTAGCAAAATTTTACTTGCATGAGATGTTAATGATATTGTCTGATGATTCCCGCATTCTGTTGGGTCACCTGTTTTTGGAATGGGCACAAATATGGATCTCTTCCAGTTAGTTGGCCAGGTAGTCGTCTTCCAAATCTTGTTATAGATGAGTGAGTGTCTCCAGTGCTGCATCAGTTTGTTCAAAGATTTCAATTTGTATTCCATCAACTCCTGGTGTCTTGTTCTTTGCCAATTCCTTTAATGCACCTTGGACTTCTTCCTTCAGGATCATTGACTCTTGTTGATATGTTGTGTCTTGAAATTGTTGAACATCGACCATTTCTTTTTGGTACAGTGACTTTGTGTATTCCTTCCATCTTCTTTTGATGCTTTTTGCATTTTTCAGGATTTTGCCCTAGAATCCTTCAATATTGCAAGTTGAAGTTTGAATTTTTTTGTCAGTTCCCTCTGTTTGAGAAATGCTGAATGTGTTCTTCTGTTTTTTTTTCTCCTAACTTCAGGTTTTGCACATTTTGTTATAATGTTTGACTTTGTTTTCTTGAAATTTTCTATTCAGTTCTTTTACCTTATAGGCATTTGGATATCATCCTATCACAGACAGCATTTTACTTCAAGATAGATGTTAAAATGTTATTTTTGATGATGAATGCAATGACATTCCTCTTCAACTTTTCATTCCCGCCATAGTACTCTATGTGTTTATCAAACTGAAAATGGCGACTACCAGTCTATTTCAGCTAACTAATGCTTAGGGTGTTGATGTTTATGTGTTCCATTTCATTTTTGACAACTTTCAATTTCCCTAGATGTATACTTTGTACATTCCATGTTCCAATTATTAGTGGATATTTGAAGTTATTTCTCTTTATTTTGAGTTGTACCCCATTAGCAAATGAATGATTTGAAAGCTTATTCATTTATGTCATCACAGTCAACTTTACTTTGAGGAGGCAGCTCTTCCCCATTCGTATTTTGAGTATCTTCCAATCTGATACGGGGTCATTTTCTGGCAGTGTAATTGACAATATTCTGGTGCTAGTTATCATGTTTATTATAAATATTTAATATTCTGGTGCTATCTTACACTGTTTCACTGCTACTCATAAGGTTTTTAGTGGCTAAACATTTGGAAGGAATCTGACTCTTCTTTTGAGTCTGTCTTAGTCTACAAGCTCAGCAGTAACCTGTCTACCTGCCAGAATTCAAATCACTGGTGACTTAGCTTCCAGCATCCCAGCAACACACAAGGTACCACGTGTAACAAATTGAGAGAGGACTGGTGGCTCATGAAAGCGGTGGTCAAGGAATCAAATATTGTATTGCATTGGGCAAATCTGCTGCAAAAGACTTCTTTAAATTGTTTAAGGTCAAAGATGTCACTTTGAGGGCTAAGGTGTGCTTGACTCAAGGTCTACTATTTTTAATTGCCTCATATGCATGTGAAAGTTGGACAGTAGGAAAACTGTAGAAGAATTCATGCAGTTGAATTATGGTGCTGGTGAAGAATATTGAAAGTACCATGGATTGCCAGAAGAACAAATAATCTGTTTTGGAAGAAGTACAGCCGGAATGTTCCTAAGAAGTGAGTATGCTGAGACTTTGTCTCTGGTACATTGAACGTGTTGTTAGGAGGGACCAATACCTGGAGAAAGACATCATACTTGGTAAAGTGGAAGCTCAGTGAAAAAAAGGAAGACCCCAAACCAGATGGATTGACACAGTGGTACCAACAATGGGATCAAATATAACAGATGTGAACATGCTGCCAGACTGATGAGTGTTTCTTTTTGTTGTACATAGGGTTGATGTGAGTTGGAGGAACCTAACAACAATAGCAAAGACTAATGCATCTACTCATGTGCATATTAGCAATTTGTATATCATTCTTTGTAAAATCTTTGGTGAAATGTCTAGTCAAATATTTTGCCCATTTATAAAAATAGATTGTTTATATTCTCATTACTGAGGTGTAGTTGTTGTTGTTAAGTGCCATTGAGTCAGTTCCAATCCATAGCGACCTGTATAAAGGTTTACAAGGTGAGTTTGAACCATCAACTCTGCATTTCAAACTAACCTTGCAGTCCAGTGCATTATCCTGCAGCACCTCTTTACATATTCTGGATGCAAGTCTTTTATTTATATTTTGTCCCAATCTGTGGCTTGTCCTTTTGTTTTCTTAATGGCATTATGAAAATTTGATTTTGATAAAGTACAACTTATCATTTTTTTCCTGTTATGGATTGTAATTTTGATACTAATAACTCTTTGCCTAGCCTAAGTTCACAAAGAATTTTCTCCAGTGTTTTAGTTTATCTCTTACATTTATTTTGGTAATCTGTTGTTTTGAGTTCCTTGTCTTACATGGTGTGACTTGAGTTGTTTTTTTTGTATATAAATATCCAAACTTTCAGCACCATTTGTTGAAACGACTATTCCATTGAATTGTTTTGGCACCTTTGTTGAAAGCAAATTGTCCATTTTTGTCACTGATTTAGATTCTGTGGTTGTTATGTGCCGTTGAGTCAGTTCTAACTCATAGCCACACTGTGTAGGATTTCCTAGGAGTGGCTGTAGTAATGCCCCTATCAAACTGTGTTGATTATATTAAGTTTGGAATTTCTGCTTTATTTTTTTGCTGTTGTTGTTGCATGAGGGCAGGTCTGTTATTAACTCTCAAGAGATTTTTTTTTTTTTCTCATACAAAACCATCTAAGGCAGTCAAACTTCCTTGTTATCTGTCTATCCTGTTGTTGTTAGGTCTGTCGAGTTGGTTCCAACTCCTAGCAACCTTATGTACAAAAGAAGGAAACATTGCCGGATCCTGCGCCATCCCCACAATTCTTGCTACATTGAGCCCATTGCCCACTGCTGTTGCCTCTGTGCAAGTCATCTCTTTGGGAGTCTTCCTCTTTTTCCCCTATTCTCGTGGGTGGATTTTTTTTTTTTCTTGTCTACACTTTGACTGAGCATGTAGCCTTTTCAGGGTATGACTTTTTACAGTTTCCAAGAACTGGCCTTTGGTGACTGTTAAAATGCAAGCCACCAGGTTACCAAACCCAGCAAATTTCTCCAGAGCAGCAACTACTATTTTACTTTCTTCTGACCTTATCCATGCATTTAAAAGGCTGTTTGTTGCACTTTATCAAGTATTTCTAGGTGGTTTGTAGCAGGAGAATTCTTGGATTATTTAGTCCTCCCTATTACTGGAAATGAAGAGCAGAGATGTCAGCTTGAGGACTAGGGTGCGCCTGACCCAGGCCATTGT
>NW_006412168.1:4263-5752 GCF_000296735.1 Chrysochloris asiatica
CAGTCAGCCAGATAGTTGTCTTCCAAATTTCTTGGCAGAGATTAGTGAGTGCCTCCTGTGCCACCTCACTTTCTTGAAAGATTTCAATGTTTATTCCATCAATTCCTGGTGTCTTTTTCTTTGCCAATTCCTTCAATTCACCTTGGACTTCCTCCTTCAGTATCATTGGCTCTTAATCACATGCTTCCTCCTGAAACGGTTGAATATTAACCATTTCCTTTTGGTACAGTGACTCTGTGTATTCCTTCCATCTTCTCTTGATGCTTTCTGCATCATTCAATAATTTTCCCAGAGAATCTTTCAATAATGAAAGTCAAGCCTTTAATTTTTTCTTCAGTTCCCCCAGCTTAAGAAATGCTGAGCGTGTTCTTCCTTTTTGATTTTCTGATTCCAGATCTTTGCACATTTTATTGTAATATTTGACTCTATCTTCTTGAGCTGATCTTTGAAAATTCTGTTCAGCTCATGGACCTCCTCAGTTCTTCCATTTGCTTTAGCATCTCTACACTGGAGAGCAAGTTTCAGTGTGTCTTCTGGCATCCATTTTGACCTTTACCGTCTTTCTTGTATGATGTTTTTGATGTCATCCCACAACTCTGGTCTTTGGTCCTTAGTGTTTAATGTATCAAATCTGTTCTTCAGATGATCTCTAAATTCCAGTGGGGTGTATTCAAGGTCATATTTTGGCTCTTGTGGACTTGTTTTCATTTCACAAATGAGGTAGGTATTATTATTACCACTTTTTTATAGATATGGAAGCTGACAGAAATACGTTAAATAATTTACCCAGTGTCTCACAGTACTGAAGTCAGGGTTAAATGCAGGTATGCATTAGGATAAGCACTGGACTGCACACCACAAGGTTGATGGTTCAAACACACCAGTTGCTCCTTAGAAACCCTATACAGGATAGCTATGACTTGGAATTAACTCTAGAGCACTTAACAACAGCAGCTCCCAAGGATAGCTGCCAGAAGAAGCTTTTCCCTCCACTCTTTCTTCAACAGCCCTAATTTCCTAATGTTGACCACCAAGTCTTAGAGTCACCAAATTTGAGAACTGGAAGTGCACTTCTTTCCCATAGTTTTTCCTACTTGGTACTTGTGTGTGCTGTACCTTAAGATTCATGTTTTTCATTAATTCTAGAAAAATTCCTTCCATTATCTTTTTGAATATTATTTTTGTTCTGTACTTCTAGAACTAATTTAAAACATACATTTGTTGTTGTTACTGTTAAGTGCCCCTGAGTTGGTTCTAACTCTTAGTAACCCTGTAAAAGGTTTCTGAGACTATAAATCTTTATAGGAGCAGAAAGCTTCAACTTTCTTCTGTGAAACAACTGATATGCTACCATATGTTGGAACATAGACTGGAACTTCTCATTTCCCGTATAGTGTCTTTTTCCTGTTACTTCTATCTTTATCTTTCTGAGCAGTCTTCTAGTAATTTCCTCAGGACTGTCTTTCAAGTCACCAACTTTTTCTTTGAC
>NW_006412168.1:14378-18794 GCF_000296735.1 Chrysochloris asiatica
AACCTCTTCAGCATCAACCATGCCTTTTACCGTCATTCCCTCTCCATCTTTATCAACTATTTGGAAACTAATACCTAGTGGATAGCCAGCATTTGTTACATAATCTGTAGACTGTGACCTCTTGTACAGGGCAACTCAATGGCATTTAACAACATATGAAAGGTGTTGTTGTTGTTATGTGCTGTGGAGTTGGTTCCAACTCATAGCGACCCTGCACAGGGTTTCCGAGGTTGTAATTTTTTTTATAGGAGCAGAAAGCCTCATCTTTCTACCACGGAACAGCTGGTAGTTTTGAACTGCTGACCCTGAGGATAGCAGCCCGATCTGTAACCATATGATAGGTAGATAGTGCATAAAGAAGACCAAAGAAAATCTGATGCCTTTGAGTTATATTCCATAAGAATATTGAATATCCCATGGACTGCCCTAAGAAAGAACAAATCTGTTTTGGAATAAATACAGATTGGTCCTTGGACACAAGGATGGAGAGACTTCACTGTAGGAAGTTTAGACAAGTTTATCAGGAGAGCCCAATCCCTGGAGGACATCATGCTTGGTAAAGTAGTGGGTAAGCAAAAAAGAGGAGGATCCTCAATGAGATGAACGGACACAGTGGCTGCAATAGTGGACTCGAACATGGCAGTGGTAGTGAGGATGGCACCGGAGCGGAGTTTCCTGCCAGAGTCAGAACAATATCCTCTCCCTTTATTAGTATAGTTCTACGAGTTTGAACACATTCACTGATTCTTATAACCACCAACAGGATACATGAGAAAGATGAGTCTTTCTGCTCCCGTAAAGATTTACAGCCTTAGAAACCCTATACATGGTCATTATGAGTGGGAACCAATTCCAAGTCACTTAACAACAACTAATAGGGTACAGGTCATTTCCAACTCTCCAAAGAATTTCATGTACCACCAACCCTTTTGAGCCCAATTGAAAAAATAAGTCTGGCCAACTTTTGGAACCCCTGCTCTCAGTCTCAGGTCCTACTACAGGCTACGCTCTCTCCATCATTGTGTTGTTGCTAAGTGCTGTTGAATCGGTTCCAACTCACAGAGACCCTGTATAGGGTTTCCGTGGAGTCGCTGGTGAGTTTGAACCGCCGACCTTGTGATCCAGTGTTTACCCTACAGCGCCACACCAGGACTCTGAGAGCCTAAATCCAAGAACCAGAGATTAGGAGTGGCTCAGGATCGGGCAGTGTTTCATTCTACTGTGCATAAGGTCGTTATGAGTCGGCACCTAACAACAAGAAGTAGGTTAAGAAGCATTTAAATTTTTTGGACTAGGTCTCATACCGAATTGGTGAACTTCCAGCTCAGGGATTTGGCAATAAAAGGTTAACTAACGTTCTCCGCCCCCACGGAACCTGCGTGCTGCCTGGCCTCTGCGCACGCGCAGACAGTCTTGCTTCCCCGCCCCCCTCGCGCCACCAGAGCGCGCCGGGGCCAAAGGGCTCCTCGCTTTAGTCCCGCCTACCCCGGCCAGAAGGGCTGTCCCACGCCTCCGACATCAGTAGGTCCGGGTTGAGTGTTCTGCGCTCAATTGTGTTCCCAGTGTGTTCGAAACCATGTCTCCTGCCCTCTCTAAGTCTGCCGGCCAGCACCGGGTGTTCGTGGTGGGAGTTGGCATGACCAAGGTAAACAGAGCAGCGGATCCCAGAGCAGCGCATCCCGGGAAGCGGGATTCCTGCCTTTCTTTGCCCGGATGTGGCCGGGGATGCACCGAGGTGACCGGGTAACAGACTGTCAGCCTGCACGTCCTTGCTAAGGGGAGGGCGCCGGGAGCGTCCCTTCTTCTAGCCTCTGGTTCTTGGCACGAGGGGCATCCGAATAGCAACTCGAATGGAGGCTGTCTGGTGGAGGGTCGTTATGTCTGGGAGTCGTTCTACGGCCATTTCCCTTTCCTCCTTCCCCTTTCCGCTCAAGGTCAAGGTTTGTGAAAGCGCCCCAAATAACCCGAAGCCCTCACTTCCTTGGTTCTGAATGGAGCCCAAAGGTATTTGGAACTAGCTAGGACTGAGGCATAGGCTGCTGCACACACCCGGGCTGCATATAGGCAGCGAGTGTCATCTGCTTTGCATGCCCAGGACAAGCCCCTGTTGTCGTCCAGGGTCAGTTCCAGGTGTGTTTGGGGAGGGAGTCCTGGTGTGATGCGGTAGGATCAGCACTGGACTGCCAACCACAAGGTCGGCAGTTCAAACCCACCAGCTCTTCTTCGGAAACCCTATATAGGGTCCGACTCAATGGCACTTAACAACAACAGAACTGAGGCATGGGTTGCTGCACAACCATGCTACACACAGACGGTGAGTGTCATCGGCTATGCACACCCAGGACAAGCCCCTATTGTAGCCCAGGGACCGTTCCAGGTGTGGTTGGGGAGGCTGCTATAGGGTAAGCACTGGACCACAAGGTCTGTTTGAATCATGAGGTTGGCGCTTCAAACTCACCAGCCACTCCTTGAAAGTCTTATACAGGGTTGTTATGAGTCAAAACCGACTCATCAGCACTTAACAACAACAAATGGGAAGGAGAAACACTATTACTTAGAGTCTTGGCACCAGTAGCAGCTTTCCTGTAGATCCTTTGGCTTTCCTGTGCCTCAAGTGTCTGCTTGTTACTTAGAAGGCCAGAACTTCTTACAGCCTCATTTCTTGACACCCTCTCAAGCCCAGTGTGCTAGTAGTGAATACAAGCAGCCTGTAATTTCTTCCCATGCTCTGTTGTTTTATGCCTTTGTGGCTTGTCTTCAGTTCAGGTGTTAACTTTTTCTGGGCATCCTTCTCTGAATGTCCTGACTTTCCCATAGACCCTTGCAATCACCTCTATCTTCACACTTACTGTGATACACTGAAATGCTCTGTTCACACGTTTATATTCACCCTTAGCATTCTAAGCTCCTCCAGGATGCGTACCATATCTTATTCATGGCTGTATCCCTTGTTGTGTGATGTCAAGTCAATTCTGACTCATAGCGAGTCTATAGGATTGACTAGAACTTCCCCAGAAAGTTTCTAAACCTTTACCAAAGGCAACTGCTACATCTTCCCCCCTTGGAATGACTGAAAGTTAGCATAGCAGCTGGATGCTTTAGCCACTATGCCAACAGGGCTCCTTGCTGTATCCTTGTTGTTGTTGTTAGGTGCCATTGAGTCGGTACCGACTCATAGCGACCGTATGCACAGCAGAATGAAACATTGCCCGATCTTGAGCCAACCTCACTGTCATTGAAAAACTTGAGCCCATAGGTGCTGCCACTTTGCCAATCCATCTTGCTGGGGATCTTCCTCTTTTTCTCTGACCCTCCACCTTACCAAACATGATATCCTTTTCTGGAGACTGGTCCCTCCTGACAACATGTCCGAAGCCCGAGAGGCAATAGTTTGGCCATTCTGGCCTCCAAGGAGCACTCTGGCTGCACTTCTTCCAACACAGATCTATTGGTTCTTTTGGCAGCTCATGGCACTTTCAAGAATTTCCTCCAACACCATAACTCAAAAGCATCAATTCTTCTAAGGTCTTCCGTATTCACTGTCCAGCTTTCACATGCATATGAGGTTATTGAAAATACCATGGCTTAGGTCAGGTGCACCTTAATCCTCAAGCTGATGTCTTTGCTCTTCAACACTTTAAAAAGGTCTTGTGCAGCAGATTTGCCTAATGCAATACGTCATTTGATTTCTTGACGGCTGCTTCTGTGAGTGTTGATAGTTGATCCAAGAAGAATAAAGTCCTTGACAACTTTATTCTTTTCTCAGTTGATAAGAATGTTGTTTATTGGTCCAGTGGTGAAGATTTTTGTTTTGTTTACATTGAGATGTAATCCATACCGAAGGCTGTGCTCTTTGATCTTCATCAGTAAATGTTTTAAGTCCTCTTCACTTTCAGCAAGCAAGGTTGTATCATCTGCATATTGCAGGTTTTTAATGTTCCTCTATTCCTGATGCCATGTTTTTCTTCATAGAACCCAGCTTCTCGGATGATTTGTTCAGCATACAGGTTGAATAAGTATGGTGAAAGAATACAACCTTGTCACATACCTTTTTTATTTTAAACCATTCAGTGTTCCCATGTTCTGTTCGAACAACTGCTTCTTGGTCCAGGTACAGATTCCTCATAAGCACAATTAAGTGTTACAGAATACTCATACTTTGCAATGTGGTCCATAGCTTGTCATGATCCACACAATCGAAAGCCTTTGCACTGTCAATAAAGCACAGTTAAAAATCTTTCTGATATTCTCTGCTTTCAGCCAAGATCCATCACACATCAGCAGTGATATTCCTTGTTCCACAGCCTCTTCTGAATCCGGCTTGAACCTCTGGAAATCCTCTGTCAATGTATGCTTGCAGCCATTTTTGTATTACTTTTAGTAAAACTTTACTTGCATGGGGTATCAAAGAGATTG
>NW_006412169.1:0-874 GCF_000296735.1 Chrysochloris asiatica
AGTATCTAGAGTCCCTGAGACAGCACAAATGATACATTCTTGCTATTGTTCATTTCTTCTTCCAATTCTAATCCCACTTCCACCTCCAAGAAAGGAAGTCAGGCCTAAGAGTTAACAGCATTTGACCACAGTGCTGGTTCCCAAAGAGGCAGGGATTACATCATATCACCTTGAAGGCAGCAAATTCTTACACATCTGGCTAAGATGGAAGGTGTTTTAACAAAATAATGATAGTTTGTCATCAACTATCTCCTATGTAAGTTCCTACTTTAAACTATAATATTTAATTAACAATGTTTTTTTGCACAGCTGTTGTTGTTTTTCTCCCTTTATCTAGGCTGCATAATTATGATTTCTATATGTTGATGAACTTTTCATCCTAAAATGCCCAATTCAGTCAGTGTAAGTTTACTGAAAATAATATTTACAAAATTTGTAAAGTACATATATTTTTAATAAAAGAAGTTTCATCTTGTCTAGATGGGTCTGGTAAAAAGAGATGGGGATAAGATTCTTATGATTCAATAATGAGTAATTGTTATCATGATTAATTGCAACTATCACAATTGTAAAGGTAGAATTTTTGTAACAAAAACAGGGGAGTAGTTAATCTTACAGTCCAGAAACAGAGGACCTAAGGACCATCAAGGGAGAATAGCACAAGTGGAATGCAGGACCTTATCCAGAGAAGCAGCGGCACAAGAGATGGAGGCAGAGATTGGGACATGGAGAGAGGGAACTGCTGAGGACTCTAGATTCATGGAAAGAGGAGGACTGAGAACTGGCAGCCAGGAGGCAGACTTGCAGAATGTGCCCTTTGGTGGTAGAAATTATTACATATGCCTGAGTGTTCTAAAAAAGAGAGAGAGAGAGT
>NW_006412169.1:2245-5666 GCF_000296735.1 Chrysochloris asiatica
TTCTTTGCCCAACCTGGTTGCCTTCAGGCACCCTCAAAAAAGGTCCATCATCGAGACCATAGCTTTCCCATGGGACAGAGAGAAAAAGCCCCATCATTACAAGGGCAAACTCTATGGCTGCTACTTTTGATTTCTGCCTATGGGTTCTAGCCCTAAAGTTAACTTGTGTGGGACCCTTTACTTCTGCCTATCCAGAAAGAAAAAAGCAGGTTTGGCCCAACACACAAACCATATGAACAATCTGTAAAACCCCAACATAAAAAGACGCAACTATTTCAAGAATTACGCTGTGCACATGCAGATACCTAACTGACCTTCAGAGACAAAAATAATAAACAATCTTTCTCCCATTAACTTTTCAATGTCTATCTGTGCACCTCTATTGTAGTGACTAGAGGAGGGGGTTGAATGAGTGGACACCACACCCACTACTAGAGGCTTCTACAGTACACACACACTGCCTGTGTAGCAAGGCGACTGGCCAGTTGGCCATGCTTTATTTTTGTTTCAAAGTAGTGGTTTTTGTCACTGCTTTTATATTGTTTCTGCTTTTGGACTTTTAGATCACACATTTTAACTGGAGGTGGGAGCTTTTTCTCCCTACATTACACAAGAAGAGTCAGAAATCATGGCCATATAGGCAACCTACAAGCATACCCTATAATATTCCACTATTGAGACAAGCACCAATAACAGCTTTACATGTGAAAAGGAAAGCCTAGCTCCTGATCATATCCACCAGGAGACACCCAGAAAGCTTAATAATGACAAACATCCATTTAAGCATTAAAAACCCACACAACTACTGGAAATGATAAACAAAAAACAACAACAGATATCAAAACTTGTCTAAAACCACAAAAGAGTACCTGAGACAAATAAGCTGGAGACAGACAAAGGCTTTCTAGAAGAGGAAGAGCAGGTTTTGGATTTGCCTGAGAAGGAATTCAGAAGAATGATATGGAAACAAATTCAAATATTCCAAAAAGGAGTGGAGGAAAACAAGGAAGAAGTCAGGAAAGTACTACAAGAGCACTCAAACACTATCGATACAGCATTAGAAACAATTCAAAACCAGCAAAAAGAGGTTCAGATGATTAATAATAAAATATCAGAAATGGACAATACACTAAAAGGGGAAGGGAGCAGAACTGAAGAGATGGAAACCAGAACCAGACAACTGGAAGACAAATCTCTCAATACTGCTAAGATACAAGAGCAAGCAGAAAGAAGGATTAAAAAAATCTGAAAAGTGTCTAAGATTCATGCTGGATAACATGAAAAGGAACAATTTAAGAATTACTGTCATTCCAGAACAGGAAGAATCAGAGAAGTGCACAGAGGAGATAATTGAAGAGCTTCTGGAAGAAAATTTCCCTAACACCTTGAAAGAGGAGAAGATAAACATTCAAGAAGGAAAATGTACCCCAGGTAGGATAGACCCCAAAAGAAAATCACCAAGACATGTAATAATTAAGCTTTCCAAAATCAAAGACAAGGAGAGAATCCTAAAAGCATCCAGGGAGAAGAGAAGTGTCTCTTACAAAAGCAAGGAAATAAGATGAAGCTCTGACTATTCAGAACAAACCATGCAGGCAAGAAGGCAATGGGGAGACTTATACAAAACCTTAAAAGAAAATAACTGCCAAACAAGAATCATCTATCCAGTAAAACTATCAATCAAATACGATGTTGCAATCAAAACGTTCCAGGATAAACAGAATCTAAGAAATTTTATCAAAACCAATCTAGCACTTCAAAACATCTTAAAGGAGTTCTTTGGACTGAAAATCAACAAGAACATACTCCAACCAGAGATTGAGAAGCGTGGCAACACCACCTGAAACTCAGACAACGGATAGCAGAGTCCAGTACAGAACAAAATTACAACAATGAATTCAAAATAATAACAATGTCAAAGAAGGGAAAAATGCAAAAACAGAGATCCAGGTGGTGAGGAGGTCAGGTAGATTATGGGATACAATCGATTTTCTTAAATGGAGGGAAAAGTTAATAGACTATAAGGTAACCCCAAAGAAAGTTACTACTTCACAACTTACCATGAAAATGAACTTCCAAGCAGAACAAGCAAACATGAAAACTAAGAAGAAATAGCACAAAAAACACAAACTCAGACCCAGATGGCTTCATGAGTGAGGTCTACCAAGCATTCAGGGAAGAGCTGTCACCAATTCTACTCAAATTATTCCAGAATATAGAAGAGGATGGAAAACTTCCTAATACTTTTTTATGAAGCAAGCGTAACCCTCATACCAAATCCAGGAAATGAAGTCATTAAGAAAGAAAATTATAGATCAATATCTCTCATGAACATAGATGCAAAAATTCTCAACAAAATCCTAGCCAACAGAATCCAACAGCACATCAAAAGATAATACATCATGATCAAGTGGGATTCATATCAGTGATGCAAGGATGGTTCAACATTAGAAAAACGATCACCGTAATCCACCATATAAATAAGAAAAAGGAAACGAACCACATAATCATATCAATTGATGCAGACAAGGCATTTGACCAAATCCAACATCCATTCCTGAAAAAAGAAAAAAAAAACTCAACAAAGTAGGAATTGAAGGAAAATTTCTCAACACAATCAACAGCATACATATAAAACCAACAGCCTATATCATTCTCAATAGAGAGAAACTGAAATCCTTCCCTCTGAGAATGGGAACCAGACAAGGATGCCCTTTGTCACCACTCCTGTTCAATATTGTTTTGGAAGTCTTATCCAGAGCTATATGGCAAGATAGGGAAATAGAAGGCATCCAAATTGGAAAAGAGGAAATAAAACCCTCTCTATTTGCAGACGATATGATCCTATACATAGAAAACCCCAAAGGCTCAGTAAAAAAGCTACTAGACCTTATTGGAAGATTCAGCAAATGACAGGGTATAAGATCAACATACAAAAATCAGTTGGATTCCTCTATAGTAACAGTGACAGCACTGAAAAGCACATCAGGCAAGCAATACCATTTACAATAGCCACCCAAAGGATGAAATAATTAGGAATAAACATAACTAGTGAAAGAGAATTACAAAACACTACTACAAGAAACCAAAAGAGACAAAAGTGTAAGAACATATTATGTTCCTGGATAGGAAGACTAAACATCGTGAAAATGTCAATACTGCCCAAAGCCATTTACAGATAAAATGCAATCCCAATACAGATGCCAACAACATTCTTCAAAGAGATGGAAAAGACAATTACAAACTTTATATGGAAAGGAAAGAGACCCAGGATTAGCAAAGCACTGCTTAAGAAAAAGAACAAGGTTGGAGGCCTTTCACTCCCTGATTGGTACAATGGTACAACTGGTACAATGGTACAATTGGTACAATGAAAGATACATTGATCGATGGAACAGAATTGAGAATCCAGAAATTAACC
>NW_006412169.1:6106-7963 GCF_000296735.1 Chrysochloris asiatica
ACAATACCTCTACAAGAAGAAGACAAATAACCCAGTTAAAAAATGGGAACAGGACATGAACAGACACTTCACCTAGGAGGAGATCTGGGAAGCCAAGAAACATATGAAGAAATTGTTCATGATCACTAGCCATCAGAGAGATACAAATCAAAACAAAAATGAGATATCATCTCACAACAGCAATAACAGCAAAGATCAAAAAAGTAGAGGACAATAAATGCTAGCAGGGATGCAGAAAGACTGGGACCCTCCTACATTGGTGCTGGGATTGCAAAATGATCCAACCACTCTGGAAAGCAATATGGTGCTTCCTCAGAAGTTTGGAAATAGAAATACCTTATGATCTAGCAATTCCTTTACTTGGTATTGACCCACAAGAAATACAAACCATAACATGAATAGATATATGCACACCAATGTTCATAGCAGCACTATGTACAATA
Source organism: Chrysochloris asiatica (assembly GCF_000296735.1). Taxonomy (NCBI): domain Eukaryota; kingdom Metazoa; phylum Chordata; class Mammalia; order Afrosoricida; family Chrysochloridae; genus Chrysochloris; species Chrysochloris asiatica. The sequence continues at coordinate 6,550 of NW_006412169.1, forward strand.
GCAAAAAGATGGAGACAGCCTAAATGCCCATCAGTTGAAGAATGGATAAACTAACTGTGGCACATACACACAATGGAATACAATGCTACCTTGAAAAACAGCAAGGAAGCTGCAAGCCACCGCATGGCATGGATGAACCTTGAGGACATTATTTTGAGTGAAATTAGTCAGTCACAAAAGGAGAAATACTGCATAGGACCATTATTGTAAAAGACTAAGTAAAAGAACCCACCCAAAAGAGGAAAAAAATGATAAAAACTATATATATAATTGCTGATCACTGGGATGTATGGGATGAGAGGAGGGGAAGAAGGGTTGGGGAAGGTAGAGGACAGGGTAGGGAATAGACACAGGAAAGCCTGGGTGCTGGGGAAGGTGGGTGGAAATATACAAGAAGGGAGATGGGAATGGAAGCACGAGGCAAATGGGAAAACAGGTAGGCTCGCATGGGCTAAGTGGGACAGAGGTAAATAATGATATATGCACAACTTGGGAACAACAGGGCTTCAGGATACTTGATGGTATATTGTGTATTTATTTGTCTATTTGCCTTTCCCCTCTTCTAGACTGTAAGAATGATGATGACGGAGACTTTTTTCTGCCCATCACTATCAATTCCACAACTAGAACAGTGGCTGGTACCCAGGAGGGATTAGTTCTACATTTATTAATGAATGAATGAATGGATGAATGATTGAATTAATAAATTTTGTACTCCAGACTTACAACTTTAATAGCCTAGTGGTCGTGGTTATGTGTCGTGGAGTTGGTTTGGACTCATAGCCACCTGTATAGGGCTTCTGAGACGATAAATCTTTACCAGAGCAGAAAGCTTCAACTTTCTCCTGCAGAACCCTGGTAATTTCGAATTGCTGACCTTGAGATTAGTAGTCCGACTCCTAACCACTAAGCTACCAGAACTCCTTAATAGCCTAGTAGATACCCCTATAGGAGTGTTTCACTTTGATCTCAGCAGGTCTCAAATTGGACTCATTGATTCCTTCCCTTTTTCTTTGACTTGGTTGTATCACTTAGAATGCAGATCACAAAGCATGTTTGACTTTGCTGCTTATGCTAATTTTCATCCAAAGTTTCCTAAAGTCTAGTTCAAACTGTTCAGATCCCTCCTGCTCTTCTTTCCATGCCTTTTCAGCCTATTTCTGTCCATGTGACTACACACAAAACACTGTTGTTCCAAGTCTGTGTATATATCCCTATTTATTTTTATTCCCTTTAGCCCTTGAATACCTCCCTGTGTTTTCACCTATCTTCATCACTCTTCTGTGAACTTTTCTCTTCTTGTATATTGCCCTCCCCATAACCCTAGTTAGCATGTGTCTACCCTATAACCAGAGTCCTGATATATAATGCTGTGGGATAAAGCACTGCACCACAAGGTCAGTTTGAACCACAA
>NW_006412169.1:8317-9033 GCF_000296735.1 Chrysochloris asiatica
ATACCAAAGTTTGTTTATTCACTCTTCCATTGATGGGCATTTAAGCTGTCTCCATCTTTTTGCCATTTTGAATATCACTATAATGAACATTGGTGTGCATGTCCTGGCTCTTATTTCTTGTGGATATATAGCAAGAAGAAAGACTGTTGGTCATACAATAATTCTATTTCCAACTTTCTGAGGACGCGCCATACCATTTCCCACAGTGTTTAAACCATTTACAACACCACCAGCAATGTAGAAGGATACCAATCTCTCTACACTCTTGCCAGCATTTGTTGTTATACTGTGGATTTTTTTTGACTGTGCTATTAATGCTGGTATAAGATGGTATCTCGTTGTTGTTTGGATTTGCATCTCTCTAAGGAGTCCTGGTGTGGTGCTGTGGGTTAATGTGTCTGTCTGCAAAGCTGTTTGAACTACAAGGGTAGTGGTTCAAGCTCACCAGTGCTTTTTAGAAACCCTATACAGGGTCGCTATGGGTCAGAACCGACTCAATGGCACTTAACAACAATAGAGTGTGATGATCATGAACATTTTTTCATGTCTTTGGGTTGCCTGAATGTCTTCCTTGGTGAAGTGTCTGCTCATGTCCTGTACCCATTTTCCAATTGGATTATTTGTCTTTTTCTTGTAGAGCTGTTGTATTATTCTGTAAATTTTAGAGATTAATCTCTTTCCTGATATATCATTGCCAAAAACAACTTCCCAGCTGT
>NW_006412170.1:0-6157 GCF_000296735.1 Chrysochloris asiatica
AAAAAAAAAATTCCTTGAGTCAAATAAGAACGAAAACACAGCTTACTAAAACCTTTGGGACAAAGCAAAAGCAGTGCTCAGAGGGCAATTTATAGCAGTAAATACACATTTCCAAGAAAAAGAAAACCAAAATCAACACGTTAGCCAAACATTTCCAATAGTGTGAAAAAAGAACAGCAAAGTAAGCCTACTACCAACAGAAGCAAAGAAATAATAAAGGTTAGAGCATAAATAAGTGAAATAGTTAAGTAGAAAAACAATAGAAAGAATCAGCACAAAAGTAATTCTTTGAAAAGATGAAAAAATTGACAAACCATTGGTAAAGCTAACAAGAAAAGATGGAGAAGATGCAAATAACACCAGTAAGAAATTATGTGAGTGACATCATGACAGAATCAGCTTTAGCAAAATGGATAACAGAATGAAGTACTGTACTCAAACAAATTAGAAAACCTAGTAGAAATGGACAAATATCTAGAAACACAAGACCTAAACAGGCTGAAACAGAAAACTGGAATAAGTCTATAACAAGAGAAGAAACTGATGAAGTCATTATAAAACTCTCAACTTTACCAGAATTCACCAGAGAGCTTTACTGATGAATTCCACCAAACATTCAGAGAAGGGCAGACATCAATTCCACTAAAACTATTTCATAAAATAGAAAAGGATGGAAAACTCCCAAATACATTTTATGAAGTAAGCATAACTGTTATATCAAAACCAGGCACATACATCACTAAGAAAGAAAATTATAGACTAATACCCCTCATGAATCTAGATACTAAAATCCTCTACAAAATTCTAGAATATATCAATAATACATAAAAAAATATAACATATCATGACCAAGTGTGATTCATACTAGGTGTGCAGAGATGCTTCAATATTAGAGAAATAACATAATCAATTATATAAATAAAACAAAGAAAAAAATCACATGGTCATATCAATTGATGCAGAAAAGGCATTGGACAAAGTCCAACATTCATTCCTGATTTAAAAAAAAAAAGGAATAAAAGAGAAGTTTCTCAATATAATTAAGGCCGTCTCCGCGGGAGAAAGATGAGGCTTTCTACTCCCGTAAAGATTTACACCCTCGGAAACCCTGTACAGGGTCGCTATGAGTCGGAACCGACTCCACGGCACATAACAACAACAACAATACTAAACCAGGAACTCCTGGTGTCACGCTGTGGGTTAATGCACCAGATTGCAAAGCCGTTTGAACTGCAAGGTTGGCGGTTCAAGCTCATCAGCTGCTCCTCGGAAACCCTATACAGGGTCGCTATGGGTCGGAATCAACTCGACGGCACTTAACGACGACAACATACTAAACCAGAAGTCCTGGTGTGGAACTGCGAGTTAATGCACCAAACTGAAAGGTTCAAGCTCATCAGCTGCTCCTCGGAAACCCTATACAGGGTCGCTATGGGTCGGAATCAACTCGACGGCACTTAACGACGACAACATACTAAACCAGAAGTCCTGGTGTGGAACTGCGAGTTAATGCACCAAACTGAAAGGTTCAATCTCACAAGCCTCTCCTCGGAAACCCGATACAGGGTTGCTATGAGTCAGAACCAACTCGACGGCACTTGACAACAACAACATACAAACCCAACAGCCAACACCATTCTCAATGATGAGAAACTAAAACCATTTCCCTTGCAAATAGGAACCAGCCACGGGTGCACTTACCATCACTCCTATTCAATATTGTGCTGGATGTCTTAGCCAGAACTATAAGATAAGCTCGGGAAATGAAAGCATCCAACTTGGCAAAGAAGAAATAAAACTCTATTTGTAGATGATATGATCATATACTTAGAAAATCCCAAAGACCCCACTAGAAAATTATTGGAACTCATCAATAGGTTTGGCAAAGTGGCAGGGTATCAGATCAACATACAACAATCAGTTGAATTCTTTTATATTAATAAAGAGAGCTATGAAAAGAAAACCAGAAAAACAATACCATTTGCAATAGCCACCCCAAAGATGAAATACTTGGGAATAAATCTAACCAGAGAAACAAAAGACCTATATAAAGAAAATTACAAAATACATTACAATAAACTAAAGAAGATCTGTAGAAATGGAAGGATATACACTGTTCATAGAAAGGAAGATTTAACATTGTGAAAATGCCAACACTATCCAAAGCGATCTATAGATAATGCTATTCCAATCCAGACTCCAACATCATTCTTTAAAGAGATGAAACAACTAATCACTAATTTTATATGTAAAGGAAAGAGACCTCAGATAAGCAAAGCACCATTAAAAATAATAATAATAAAGTAGGAGACCTCTCACTTCCTGATCTCAAAACCTAACTACACAGTTTGGTGCTGGTACAAGGAAAAAGACACAGATAAATGGAACAGAATTGAAAACCCAGAAGTAAATCTATTTACCTACGGTCAGCTGATCTTCTACAAAGGGCCAAAATGCATTAGATGGAAAAGAGATAGTCTCTTTAAAAATACACTGGAACAATTGGAAATCCATTTGCAGACAAATGAAACAAGACCCGTATCTCACACCCTATACAAAAATGGACTCAATGTGAATTAAAGATCTAAATATAAAATCTAGAACTATACATATCCTCAATGGAAAAATAGAGACAGACTTACGAGCTCTGCTACATGGCATAAACACACTTTCAAACATAACTGAAAACACACATGCAGAAGACAGAATAGATGACTAGGACCTCCTAAAAATTAGACACTTATGTGCATCAAAGGACTTCACCAAAAGAGTAAACAGAGAACCCACAGAATGAGAAAAAATCTTTGGCAACAACATATTGTTGTTGTTGTTAAGTGCTGTTGAGTCGGTTCCAACCCATAGCGACCCTGTACAGGGTTTCCGAGGGTGTAAATCTTTACGGGAGTAGAAAGCCTCATCTTTCTCCCGCAGAGCGGCTGGTAGTTTCGAACCGCTGACCTTAAGGTTCACAGCTTGATTCATAACCACTATGCTACCAGAGCTTCTTAGACAAATTTATATAACACTTTAATGCCTCAACAAGAAGATAAATAATCCAATTAAAAATGGGCAGAGGACATGGGCAGACATTTCACTAATGAAGACATTCAGGCAGCCAACAAACCTATGAAGAAATGCTCACGAACATTAGCCATTGTTTGGTGCCATCAAGTTGGTTCTGACTCATAGCGACTTATGCACAACAGAACACAACACTGTCAGGTCCTGTGGCAACTTCACAAGCAATGATTGTTGTTTGAGCTCATTGCTGCTGCCACTGTGCCAATCCATCTTGTTGGGGTCTTCCTCTTTTTTTCTTCTACTCTTTACCATTAGAACTTCCACATTAGCCATTAGAGAGATGCATCAAAACATCAATCAGATATCACATTATTCTAGCACTAATAGTAAAGCTCCACAAAACAGAAAACAATCAATTCTGGTGAATGTGTGGAGAGATTGGGACCCTCCTACACTGTTAGTGGAACTGGAAAATGGTGCAACCATTGTGGAAAGTGGTATGGTACTTTCTTAAAAAGTTGGAAATAGAAATACCTTTTGTCCCAGCAATACTATTTGGTGTATATGCTCAAGAAATAAGAGCTGTGACACAACTAAATATATGCACATCCAGATTCAATGAAGCACTATTTATAATAGCAAGGAGATGGAGACAGCTTAAGTGCCCATCAACAGAAGAATGGCTAAACATATTTAGTACATACACACAATGGGCTATTACTCAACATTGAAGAATAACAAAGAATCTGCAAAACACCTCACAACATGGATGAACCTGGAGGACATTATGTTGAGTGAAATGAGTTCATCACAAAAGAACAAATATTGCATTAGACCACTGTTGTAAAAAGTTAAGGAAATATTTTCTGATTACATGAAACATTCTATGATGGTTACAGGGTGGGTAGGGAGTTGGAGAGGGAAAAATAAAGTGAATAGAGGTAAATACTGTTAACTGATGGTGCATAGAGTGCTTTACAATCATTGTAATGACATGAAATGTTTGTGGGATTGATGAATTGTTCTGTAGGCCACTCAATTCGCAATAAAAAGTTAAAAAAAAAAAAAGAATGGATCGTGATCATTCATCTTCTAATAAAGCCTGTAGAATTAATTGTATGTTTTCTTAAGATTGCTATTCTAAAGTACATTTTGCAAATAAGGAAACAGAAAAAATTAAGCAATTTTTCTTCACAGTGTCACACAGCTAAGAAACAACAGAGTCAGCACTGAATCTTGTCCACACTCTTTCCACCTTGACAGGCTGCTATTATTACATACTACAACTTAAAGGAAGATAGCGTGTGCCTATCAACACTAATACTGAAAACAGGGGAAAACAAGCATGAGCAAACCTTAGAAGACTGATTTCCCTCACTGGTTTACTCATCACTTTTCTCATGTGTTCCATCTCATCTACATGCTTTAAGTCCCTACCAACTGATTATCCCCCCATCTCTGTAACCTAGACTATGTCAAAGAAATGCTAGGAGTATGAACTCTGGAATAATGGGCCAGACCCAACTTACTGTCTGACCACGAACAAATCACTTAATCTTCTTTTTACTTTGACTTCCTCACTTATCAAGTATATATAATAATACTATCTAATTTATATATTTTGTGTGGATTAAGTGGCATAGGACCCATAGTTTCCACTAACCATTGTCATTAGCACTGTTGTTTCCCAAATCCAACAGAGGTATGGCAGATGCTCAAACACTGAGATATAGAATTAATGTTCTCTCTCTTACTACAGCCAAACAATTCTGTTTCTTTAATCATTCATCACATAACAGGATCTAAAGTCATTTCTTCTCTATCCAGTTTGCCAATATTCCTTTTAGAAGGATTGAATATTAAACATAATGATTTACGTGTGGTCCAGCCAAACAGAATAGGCAGAACCAGTATGTTCCTCAGTCACACTCTAGAACAAGATAGCATTAGCTTTCTTGGCAACTTCATCACTTTGGATATCACTGATCCTGAACAGAAAAGAGGTGGAACAACCTATCAGGAGGTTGGTATTGCATATGTAGTCTGATGAAGCACCCTCAATATTGTGTGGCAGAATTCAGAATCTGCTATTTTCCAGATACAAGTCAAACACTATGAAGTCTTTTAGAATCTTCCTGACTGGCAGTAATGTGCTGACTCCCCAACCACATGAATAGCCACGTGTTACTCCAATTGTGCCTAAACTCAGTTTTAGTTCTTCTCACTTGTAAGAAGTTCAGAAAGATGCAAAATGTAGAAATTTACAACCTGACCTTCGATACTTGATAATACGCAGATTTTTGGCCATCCCATATAAAGTAGTGATAATATGATCCCAGTTCAACCTGTTAAGATGCACTTTTAATCAACCCAGCTGGTCCTTCTTTTGGAGAACTATCTCCATAGGTTTTTTTCTCTCATATGAAAAAGTTTAAAAAGATTCAAGTTCTTAGGTCTTGGGTTTATATAACCTGCAAATGTTATGTTCATTTGATCTAGGTTTAGTCTCTTCACCACCTGTTGGGATTACTGGACATCATTTGTTGTTATTAATTGCCATAGTTTGGTTCCAACTCATACAGACCCAGTGTAGGGTTGCTGGGAAGCATCTGGTGAGTTTGAACCAAAAACATTGTGGTTCAAACTGACTTTATTGTTGAGTGTTGATCCTACAGTTTCTCACCAGGAGTCCGGTCATGCAGGCCATGGTATATGGTCACCCTTAGTTGGAATCAACTTGACAGCAATGGGTTTTTGTTCTTGGTTTGTTGTCTTGGAATTCTATCTCAGCTGTTACCAAAAGTGTTTCTGTGGGAGAAAGATTTGGCAATTTACACCCATAAAGATAATAGTCTAGAGGAAGAGGCGGGGCTTGATGGCAGCTAAGGTGGAGGTGCAATGAAGTTCGCTGTCAGCAATACCACAGAATACCAGGCAAAGCAGATCCAGGGCAGAGCTATAAAACTGCACCTATAGAGATAGGGATATTTTGAAGGTTTGAAGTCTTACAGATTGTGGAACTTGAAGCTGAAGTAAAAAATCATGTACTTTTGAAACTGCCGGGCTGAGCTCGAATGCCCTGAGCTGACATTCTGGGTTAGACCAAATGGCAAGACCAAATGAGGGAGCAGAAACA
>NW_006412170.1:6523-9092 GCF_000296735.1 Chrysochloris asiatica
AGGCACCATTGAAAGCAAGAAGCTAAAGAGAGGACATTAAAGTCATACTCATATTAGGATACAGATTTTTTTTTCCCTTCTCTCCCTCCTCTCACTTTTATATGATTATAGACTGCAGTATTCAGTGTAGTCTTTGTTGTTGCTGTTTTGTTTTATCTCTTATTTTTCCCCCCCGCTGGTGCTGTTTTGCTGATATATGCTCCCCCTTCTACCTTTGGAGGACCCTTTATCTCCATATATTACATCAGAAGAGTCAGAAACTGCTGCCATATAGCCAAGCTACTATCACATTCTATAAAACACCAAAACCTAGGCAAGAACCAATACCAACTGCCATATACCAGGGAAACAGACAACATGTGTGAAAGTTAATCTGAGTTAAACATTAAGAAGAGTGAAAAGAGAACCCATATCCTGAACACATCTCCCTGGAAGCAATCAAAAAACATAAAAACAAAAACCCAAAACACATACTCAATTAAGTATTAAGGCCACAGATAAACAATAAACATGTCGAAGAAGCAAAAGCAGATGACCATATCAGCACATGTCCAGAAACAAGATAAAATGTCTGAGACAAATGACCTAGAGGTAGACATAGACTCCATTCTGGAAGGAGGGCAGGCCTTGGAAATGAGAAAGAATTCAGAAAAAATATTATAAAATGTTTCAAAACACTTTACAATGGATTTGAGAAAAACAAGGAAGAAGTCAGGAAAGCGTTACAGCAACAATCAAATAAGATAGATACAGAATTGGAAACAATTCAAAACTTACAGAAAGAGATCAAAATGATCAATAACAGAGTATCAGAAATAGACCATACTCTGAAAGGGCAGAGGAGTAGAATAGATAAGATGGAAGGCAGAACCAGTGAACTGGAAGACAAATCTTGCAATACCACTAAGATAGAAGACCAAACACAAAAAGGATTAAAAAATCTGAAGCAGGTCTAAGATTTATGTTGGACAACATGAAGAGGTATAACTTAAGAATTATCGGCATTCCAGAACAAGAAGAATTACACAAGTCCACAGACGAAAACAGTTGAAGAACTGCTAGAAGAAAATTTCTCTAACATCCTGAAAAGTGAAAAGATAAAACATTCAAGAATCTCAATGAACCCCAGGAAGGATAGACCCCAAAAGAAAATCACTAAGACATAGCATTGTCACATACAAAGGCAAGCAAGTCAGATTTAGCTTGGATTTCTCAGCAGAAACCATGCAAGCAAGACAAGGGAGACATATATAAAACTCTGAAAGAAAAAAATTGCCAACCAAGAATCCTTTATCCAGCAAATCTATAATCAAATATGACGGTATAATCAAAACATTCCAGGGTAAACAGAAGCTAAACGATTTTGCCAAAGCCAAACCTGCACTATAAAAGATCCTAAAGGGAGAACCAAGAAGAACAGACAACAACCAGATATTGACATACATGGCAGCACCTCCCAGAATTAAGTCGACAGAAGGAAGAGTCGAGACAGAACAAAACTATAAGAATAAACTAAGAGAATCTGGGAGGTCAGTCTATGACCAAAACAATTACAATGTAAAATAAGGTAAACACGTAGGTACAGAGATCCAGATGGTGAGAAGATCAGGTTGATTACAGGATAAAATAGACTGCACTAAATCGAGGGAAAAGTTAATGGACTATAAGGCAACCTCAAAGAAAATTAACACTTTACAACATACCAAGAGAATGAAAACCCAAGAAGAACATGGAAACACTTCAACTATGAGGAAGCTCACAAGAAAGAACACAAAAAGCATGAACTCAGCAAAGGAAGACACACAGAACAAAGAAATCAGCAACACCACAAAAAAAACAAACATAATTGTAGCAATTAATCAACACTTATTGATAATAATACTGAATGTAAATGGATTAAATGCACCTGTTAAGAGACAGAAGGTGGCAGAATGGATAAGAAAACAAGATCCTTCAATATGCTGTCTGCAAGAGACACATCTCCCACACAGAGACGAAAACAGATTAAAAGTCAAAGTATGGGAAAAAATATACCAAGCTAATTGCAATAAAAAACGAACAGGAGTGGCAGTACTAATCTCTGATAAAATAAACTTTAAGGCATAAAACAGCATAATAGATAAAGGTGGACATTATGTCATCATTCAAAGGAAAACTGAACAAGATGACATAACCATAATAAATACCTACGCTCCCAGTGAAAGATCTCCAAAATATATAAAGCAAACTCTAATAGATTTGAAGAAAGAAATAGATGAATCTACAATTATAGTGGGTGATTTTAATACACTGCTTTCAAAAACAGAACAACCATAAAGAAACTTGACTAAGACACAGAAGAACTAAACAACACAATCAGCCAACTGGACCTCATAGATGTGTACAGAGCATTCAACCCAACAACTGCACAATACACCTTCTTTTCCAGTGCACATGGAACATTCTCCAGAATAGACCATGTTTTAGGTGATAAAACAAATCTATATAAATTTACAAATATCAACATACTACAAAGCATCTTCTCAGACCACAATGCTATCAAATTAGAAATCAACAATAGGAAGACCAA
>NW_006412171.1:0-1193 GCF_000296735.1 Chrysochloris asiatica
AAAAAAAAAAATGCTGTGAATAAACAGGAGTGGCATCTCAACCCAAGCTTTCATGGGAACGTTAAGTGCACTTGAAGAGTAAACAGGAGTTAGCCAGATCTTTGGGTAGCAATGAAGTTTATACACATTGTGTTCCAGTCAGAAAGAAGAGCATGTAAAAAAATGCAAAGAGCCAAGAAAATATTCAAAGTTCTCTGGTCTACCTGGACAATGGTAGGGTGGTCTTTCCTATAGACAATAACACTGGTGGAGCTTCTAAATTTCAAAACAACTCATCTACCTCTTCTCTTCCCTTAATCTGCAACATAAACAAATGCTACACATTCTTATTCTGTATTACTCATTTTCTGCAATGTTTTCCATAGCTTGTCATGATTTACATAGTTGGAAGCCTTTGCATAGTCAATAAAGCACAGGTAAACATCTTTTTGGTATTCTCTGCTTTCAGCCAACACACATAACACCATCAGTGATATCCCTCATTCTACATTCTCATCTGAATCTGGCTTGAAACTCCAGCCGTACCCGTCAATGTACTGTAGCAACTGTTTTTGGATTATCTTTAACAATATTTTACTTGCACATGATATTAATAATATTGTCAGATGATTTCCACATTCTGTTGGTTCACTTGGAATGGGCACAAATATGGATTTTTTTAAAATCTGTTGGCCAGGTAGCTATCTGACTTGCAAATTTCTTAACACAGGTGACTAAGTGCCTCCAGTGCTGCATCAGTTTGTTGAAAGATTTCAATTTGTGTTCCAGCAATTTCTGGAGCCTGGTTCTTTGCCAATGCCTTCAGTGCACTCAGATTGTATTCTTTCACCATATTTACTCAATCTGTATCCTGTGCAAATAATCTCAGAAGCTGGATTATACAAAGAAGAACATGGTATCAGGATAGGAGGAAGGCAGATGATACAACCTTATTTTCTGAAAATGAAGAGTACATAAAATACTTATTTATGAATAATAAAGACCACAGCCTCAAATGGCACAGAGGCAAATAGTGATGTATGCACAACCTTGGAACAACAGTGCTATGTGATTCAGGGATCGAGGCATAGTCTGAATGGGTAGAAGAGGGGAAATAACATTAAGATGCTTCACTGTCTTAGGATATTTGTTTCTCTTGCCTACTATTGTAAAATAGACACTTGATTGCTATAGAAGGGAATATCAGGAAACAT
>NW_006412171.1:5403-6301 GCF_000296735.1 Chrysochloris asiatica
ACTGTTATACCAAAGAAAAATATTTTTTTGTGTGTTGAAAGGTAAAACATACTTTGAGCATGATAGTTTCCTTGACCACTGTTATGGATTGAACTGTGCCCCAAAAAATATGTGCTGGAATTCTAACTCCTATATCTGATGGCACAAAGATTAAGCACTTGGATGCTAACTGAAAGGTTGCCAGTTTGAATCCACCAGCAACTCCATGGAAGCAAGGGCCTGGCAATCTGTTCCTATAAAGTTTACAGCATAGGAAGCCCTATGGGGTAGTTCTATATTTAACTCCACGGAACCAACTCCACAGCACATAACCACCACCACCACTACCCTACCAGAGTTCCTTATATGTATATATATATACATAATTCAATCCTCACAGTAACTTACCTCAGCAGGAATCATTTTCCTGTTCTGTACCTGGAGCTCAAAGACATTAAATAATATACCCAAGCTCACATATTTGGACAGTAAAGAATCCAACATCTATGGTCTTAATTACTGTTCTTCCATCAAACTATTCTGGTCACATGTTTACATTGCTCTGAATCTCTCATGGAACATTTCAAAAATAAAAAGCTTCTGAGCAATGAGCATCGCAAGGTGTTCCCTTTATTAGCAATTAATATATGTAAGAAAAGTTACAAATTCAAAATTAAACTGTGAGGCTATATTACTTGATCCTTTGGGTCTAGTGGGTCTCAATAAGGCCACGAAATATTAAAGAAAAACATTCTTGTTTCATTTAAGAAAAAAGTGTTGTAAAGGTTCAGTCATGAAATTTTCTTGGATCTGAGTTCATAAAAGAAGCCCAATTCTTTGGAATTTAAGAATGGACAAAATAGAAGAAGCGTCAGCCTTGGACTACTCTTGTTGAACCTACTTTTCCACCCTAATCTCC
>NW_006412172.1:0-1059 GCF_000296735.1 Chrysochloris asiatica
CAGCCCGATTCGTAACCACTATGCTACCAGAGCTCCTTGTATCCCTTAGTTCTGTGTAAAACATTGTCTCTTAGTTTATGAGAGTCCTCTTGGCTTATTACAGATCCCTAACTAAATGTTTAAAATGCCCATTTTTCTCAATTTTATCCACAGTTTGCTATGATCCACACAGTCTAATGTCTTTGTATGTTCAATAAATCAAGCAGACATCTTTCTGGTACTCTCTGTATTCACCAAAGCTCCATCTAATGTTAGTAATGATATTCCTAGTTCCTGGATCTGTCTTCTGGATCCAACTTGAATATCTGGAAGTTCCTTGTTGATGTATTGCTGTAAGCATTTTAAAATTATCTTCAGAAAATTTTACTTGTGCTCTTTTTCGTGATGTTCACCACGAAGCTGAACATCTTCCCAGCCAGTGGCTGCCAAAAACTCGTTGAAGTGGACGATGAACGCAAACTTCGTACCTTTTATGAGAAACGAATGACCACAGAAGTTGCTGCTGACTTCCTGGGTGACAAGTGGAAGGGTTATGTTGTTTGCATCAGTGGTGGGAACGACAAGCAGGGTTTTCCCATGAAGCAGGGCATCTTGACACATGGCCATGTCTGCCTAATTCTGAGTTAGGGACATTCTTGTTGTAGACCAACGACAACTGGAGAAAGAAAGCACAAATCTGTCTGGGGTTGCATTGTGGATGCCAACTTGAATATTCTCAACTTGGTCATTGTAAAAAAAAAAAAGAGAGAAAGATATCCCAGAACTGACAGATACAACTGTGCCTTGTCACCTGGGGCCCAAGAGAGCTAGCAGAATCCACAAACTTTTCAGTCTCTCCAAAGAAGATGATGTCTGCCAGTATGTTGTGAGAAAGCCACTAAACAAAGAAGGCAAGAAACCCAGGACCAAAGTGCCCAAGATTCAGCGTCTTGCTACTCCAAGTGTCTTGCAACATAAACATCTGCATATTGCTCTGAAAAAAACAACGCACTAAGAAAAATAAGGAGGAGGCTGCAGAATATGCCAAGCTTTTGGCCAAGAGGATAAAGGAGACCAAAG
>NW_006412172.1:3164-4149 GCF_000296735.1 Chrysochloris asiatica
GCAATTGATTGTCTTTTCCATAGTTGACACCAGCCTTGTTTTGGCTAATGATGTTGGTTACCATCTCTTCCTAGTGATATAGACAATTTGATTTCTAAGTATGTTATCTTAGGACTATACATAAATACAGTTACCATGTATGTTGTTAAAAACAAAAACGGTATTTGAAATGCAGTCACTGGTCTTGCAACATTCTATCATGGGATCTCCAGCATTATTTCTAGCACCAAGGTCACATTTTCCAACTACTGATCCTTCTTCTTTTTTCTAACTTTTGCATTTCAATCACCAGTAGTTTTCATTGCATCTTGTTTATATGTTTGATCAATTTCAGACTGAAAGAGTTGTTAGAATTCTTCATTCATTTGAATAATAGTGGAATTAACTGGTCTTCTTTGTAGCTGTGTGGATATTATCCTATCCCCTAGTACTTCAAGATATATCTTGAAGTGTACATTTTGTCCATGACTGTAATGCCAATCCTATTCAGTGTGTTGTTCCCATCATAGTAAACTATATGATTCTCTGATCCATAATGGCCAATATCATCAATTTTAGCTCACTCATATGTAGAATATCGGTGTTTACACATTTCAGTTCATTTTTTAAGACTTCCAATTGTCTTAGATACATGCAGTCTGCATTCCATGTTCTGATTATTAATGGACATTTGCAGGTGTTTCTTCTCATTTTGAGTTGTACCCATCTGCAAATGAAATTTCTGAAAGCTTAGTATATCCATAGATGTAAGACCAACTCTACTTTGAGGAGGCATTTCTTCTCCAGTCATATTTTGAGTGCCTTCCAACATGGGGGGCTTCTATTCTGACACTATATCACAAAATTTTCCACTGCTAGTCATAAGATTTTTATTGGCTAACCATTTTATTTGGTAACCACCATTAAAGACTAGAGCCTTCAGTGTGGATTGTACCCCAATGTACTGAAAACTAAAATCTTCACCAGTGTACCAATAAACAACATC
>NW_006412172.1:6269-6829 GCF_000296735.1 Chrysochloris asiatica
AAATACTGAAGGATTCTATGGGCAAAATTTGAATGATGCAGATAGAATCAAAAGATGGAAAAAATACCATCATTCTAATAAAAAGAAATGGCCAATATTCAACCATTTCACATGGTAGCATACGATCAAGAGCCAACAGTACAGAAGGAAAAAGTCCAGTGTTCACTGAACACATTGGCAAAGAACAAGGCTTCAATAATTGATGGAATACAAATTCAACATTTTCAAAAAATGGATACAGCACTGCGCTTGCTCGTCTATGTCAAAAAATTTGGAAGACAGCTACCTCTACCTGGCCAGTTGATTGAAAGAGATCTATATTTATGCCCATTCCAAAGTGAGGTCACCCGATGGAATGCGGAAATCATAGGACAATATCATTAGTTTCACATGTAAATCAAATTTTGCTGAAGGTAATTTGACAACATGGCCATAACAGTGCATTTTCAATGAACTGCCAGAGAGTCAAGTCAGATTCAGACGAGAACATGGAACCAGGAACATCATTGCTTACATCAGATGTATCTTGACTGAAAACAGAGAATACCAGAAAGATGTTT
>NW_006412172.1:6929-7447 GCF_000296735.1 Chrysochloris asiatica
AAATACTGAAGGATTCTATGGGCAAAATTTGAATGATGCAGATAGAATCAAAAGATGGAAAAAATACCATCATTCTAATAAAAAGAAATGGCCAACAGTACAGAAAGAAAAAGTCCAGTGTTCACTGAACACATTGGCAAAGAACAAGGCTTCAATAATTGATGGAATACAAATTCAACATTTTCAAAAAATGGATGCAGCACTGCACTTGCTCGTCTATGTCAAAAATTTTGGAAGACAGCTACCTCTACCTGGCCAGTTGATTGAAAGAGATCTATATTTATGCCCATTCCAAAGTGAGGTCACCCAATGGAATGCGGAAATCAGAGGACAATATCATTAGTATCACATGTAAATCAAATTTTGCTGAAGGTAATTTGACAACATGGCCATAACAGTGCATTTCAATGAACTGCCAGAGATTCAAGTCAGATTCAGACGAGAACATGGAACCAGGAACATCATTGCTTACATCAGATGTATCTTGACTGAAAACAGAGAATACCAGAAAGATGTTT
>NW_006412172.1:8527-9189 GCF_000296735.1 Chrysochloris asiatica
GCAGATAATACTTTTTTCCTATTCTTTACTCCCTTAACATTTTAGCATGTTTTTTGTTTTGTTTTGTTTTGTTTTTTTGGTTGGTTGGCTGGTTATTTTTTGTTTTTTGATTTTTGTTTTTGTTACGTATTTAGAAGACTAGGTTTATTTTCTAAGCTTTTGTGTATTATAAGTCAATGTAATTATGGATAGATTTAACTGACAAGGGGTCTTTTACATTGTTTTCTGCAATCTTAATTAGTTTCTCTTGTGACCTTGTTTAATTTCAATAAACAGTTTTAATTAGTGCCTGAAACTTTTGACTATGTCATATGGTTTACATTTAAGATTTAGAACAGAAGGAAGGATAACTAGGTTATATGGAATATCTAAAAGAATGTTTAACTAGTCAAGTATTAAATGTGATCTAGATGTGAAAAAAGAAACTGAAACAAATGTAGTAAGTTTTGAATTACATTTAATGATTCTTTTCTGACCTTTTTATTTCTGTAGAATTTATGGGCAATGAAAGTAACATATAAGGAGCTCTGGTAGCATAGTGGTTACAAATTGGGCTGCCAACCATAAGGTCAGCAGTTCGAAACTACCAGCTGTTCCGTGGGAGAAAGATGAGGCATTCTGCTACCATAAAGATTGACAGCCTTGGAAACCCTGTACAGGGT
>NW_006412173.1:0-649 GCF_000296735.1 Chrysochloris asiatica
TTCAGGATTCCACCTATGGTCTTATGTAATGCAGAGGCTCTGCAGGAAGTCTCCTTTACTGGGCACCTTGTAGCCTCATTTTAGGTATTCCAATCTGTTATAGGCAGACGATAGAATTACAAGCTTTCTATAGTGATACTTCTAGCTTTTCCTTTCTTCCTCCCAACCCCCCAAGTGTCTATTTTATAATGGTATGCCAGAGAAACCAAGATTCAAAAGACAGCCAAGCATCTTAACATTATTTCCCCCTTTTCACCATTCTAACCGTGTCTCAGTCTCTGTATCCCAGAGCCCTGTTGTTCCAAGGTTGTGCAAACATCATTATTTACCTCTCTCTGTCCCACTTAGCCCATGCAAACCTGCCTAATTGTTTTCCCATCCGCTTTGTTCTTCCATTCCCCTTCTGCCTTCTTGTTTATTGCCCCCCTCCCTAGCACCCAAACTATCCTGTGTCTATTCCCTGCCCTGTGTTCTACCTTCCCTTCCCTCCCTTCACCCCACTGCCCAAATCCCGGTAATCAGCAAAGAATCCCTCCTCCCTTTTGTATGGGTTATTTTTTTTAGTATTTTACAGTAGTGGTTCTATGCAGTATTTCTCTTTTGTGACTGATTAATTTCACTCAACATAATGTCCTCAAGGTTCATCCAT
>NW_006412173.1:1394-2582 GCF_000296735.1 Chrysochloris asiatica
CCCTTTTTATTCTTCTGGTGAATCTTTTGATGCACATAAGTTTTTCATTTTTAGTATGCCCCAGCCATCTATTTTGTCTACTTTTGTTTGTGTAGTTTTCAAAATGTTTGGTAGTCTGTGCATTCCCTGAATTAGTGGCCTCACATTTATCCCTATTTTTTCATTGATGGTCTTCATAATTCTGGGATTCACATTTAGGTCTTTAATCCATGCTGTATTTGTTTTTGCATAAGACATGAAGTGAAGGTCTTTTTTCAATCTTTTGCAGATGGCTTTCCAGTTCTGCAAGCACCATCTGTTAAAGAGACTATCTCCTCCCCTTGTAACATCCCTAGGTACTTTGTCAAAAGTCAGTTGGTTGTATGAGGATGGGTTTATTTCTGGATTCTCGATTCTGTTTCATTCATCAATGTATCTTTCATTGTACCAGTTCAGGCTGTTTTGACCATTTTGAAGTCAGGGAGTGAGAGGTTTCTGACCTTATATTTTTCTTAAGCAGTGCTTAGCTTCTCCTGGGTTTCTTTCCTTTCCATATAAAGTTTGTAATTGTTTTTTCCATCTCTTTGAAGAATGTTGTTGGAATCTGGTTTGGAATTGCATTTTATGTGTATATTTCTTTGGGCAGTATTGACATTTTCACAATGTTACATCTTCCTGTCCAGGAGTATGGTATAGTGTTCCATTTTTGTACGTTTCTTTTGGTTTGTTGTAGTAGTGTTTTGTAATTTTCTTTGTATAAGTCCTTCGTTTCTGTGGTTACATTTATTCCTAGAAATTTCATCTTTTGTGCAGCTATTGTAAATGGTATTGCTTTCCTATTGTGCTATTCAGTGCTGTAAATTTTGTTGAGGAATTCAACTGATTTTTGTATGTTGATCTTATAGCCTGCCAATTTGCTGAATCTTCCAATGTGATCTAGTAGCTTTTTTTACTAAGTCTTTGAGGTTTTCTACATATACGATAATATTGTCTGCAAATAGGGAGAGTTTTACTTCCTCTTTGCCAATTTGGATGCCTTTAATTTCCCTGTCTTGCCATATAGTTCTTGCTAGGACGTCCAACACAATATTGAATAGGATTAGTGACAAAGGGTATCCTTGTCTGGTTCCTGTTCATAGAAGGAAGGCTATTAGTTTTTGTACATTGAGAGGAATGTTTGCTGTTGGTTTTGTATATATGCTCTTAATT
>NW_006412173.1:3092-8887 GCF_000296735.1 Chrysochloris asiatica
CATTAGACAAATCTGCTGCACAAGACCTTTTTAAAGTGTTAAAGAGCAAAGATGTTAGCTTGAGGACTAAGGTGCCCCTGACCAAAGCCTGGTATTTTCAATAACCTCATATGCATGCAAAAGCTAAAGAGTGAATAAGGAAGACCATAGGAGTATTGATGCTTTTGAGTTATGGCATTGGAGGAGAATATTGAAAGTGCCAGGGACTGCCAAAAGAACCAACAGATCTCTGTTGAAAGAAGTGCAGCCAGAGTGCTTCTTAGAAGACAGGATGGCCAAACTTTGTCTCTCATACTTCGGACATATTGTCAGGAGGGACCAGTCATTGGAGAAGGATATCATGTTTGGTAAGGCGGAGGGTCAGAGAAAAAGAGAAAAACCCCCAGTGAGATATAATTGACAAAATGGAAGCATCAATGGGCTCAAACGTGGCAACAATTGTGAGGTTGGCCCAAGACCATGCAGTGTTTGATTCTGTTGTAGATAGGGTCACTATAAGTCGGTACTGACTCAATGGCACCTAACAACAACAACATGGACTGCTAGAATAACAATTAGATCAATGTTGGAAGAAGTACACACTGAATGATCCTTAGAAGCCAGGATGGCAAGACTTCTTCTCTCATAATTTAGATATATTATCAGAAGGGACCAGTCCTTGGAGAAAGACATCATCTTTGGTAAAATGGAGGGTCAGCAAAAAAGAAAAAGATCACCCAACAAGCTGGATTGTCACAATGACAGCATCAACGGGTTTAAGCTTAACAGTCATTGTGAGGCTAGTAGTGCAGGAGCAGGCAGTGTTTTGTTATGTTGTAAATAAGGTCTCTGTGAGGTGAAAATGACTCAGTGGCACCTAACAACAGCTATGATTCAAAGTATGGGTCACATTTCATTCTTCTGAAATTGGACTTCCAGTGTTATCAACCCTTTTTGTTAAAGAGACTTTCTCTTACTCATTTAATGTGTTTTGACCCTTTGTCAACAAAGATTAACTAAATGTATGTGAATGGATTTATTTCTGGGTTCTCAATTCTGCTCATTGGTATGAAGGCTATGCTCAGTTCATAAATGTATTCACGAGTTTCCATTCTTTTTTATGCTTTGGAATAGTTTGATTAAAATTGGTGTCAGCTCTTTTCTGAATGTTTAGTCAAATTCACCTGTAAAGTCATTGGGGCCCAGACACTTTTGCTTGGAGTCTTAAAATTATTTGATCAGGTCCCCCATTTGTTATAGATCTGTCTGTTCAAGTGTTCTACTATGTGCTGTGTTAGTTTAGGTAGATTGTGGTTGTTTTTGTTTTGGTTATTGTTTTAATTTATTCATTTTTTCCAGATTCTCTAATTTAGTGCAGTAAAGCTTTTCGAAGTATTCTGTTATTATCCTTTTTATGTCACTTGTTTCATTGGCCATGTAACCCATGTCATTTCTTAGTGCTTGTTATTCGCTTCTTCTCTTTTTATTTTGTGAGATTTACCAATGATTGGCCAATTTTATTAATGCTTTCAAAGGACCAACTTCTCTTATTGATTCTATTTTTCTCTTTTGGAATTCATTTATTTCTGCTCAAATTATTATTTCTTTTCTTCTGTTGACTGTAGGCTTAATTTTCTCATATTTTTCTAATTATTATAGATGTTGTGCCACTATGCTGATTTTGGTTCTATCTTCATTTTGGATGTGTGTGCTTATTGCTTTAAATTTCTATCTAAGCAATTCTTTTGCTGTGTCCCAAAGGTTTTGTATGTGTGTTTGCATTATCATTTGATTTAAGAATTTTTTTATGTTTCAATTCTTAATTGTTCTATTGTCCAGTAGTTTTATTCAACTTCTGTCCATTTGAGTCTGTTTTTTTGATCTTTCCATTGTTGATTGCTACATTGGCAATCTTGTGATCTGAAACCATGCTTTGTAGAAGAGAAAACACACATCCATAGACAGAAAGAAAACCAACAAGCAAACAGAGGCAAAATAAAGAAATAAAGCAGGCACCATCTAGAAAAAGAATACCAAAACCAAACACAGAAAAGAGCAAGAAGAAAATAATAAAATATTAAAAGAAAAAAAGCAAAAGAGCTAAATACATTAAGTGAGATAAACGAGTAAAAAGGGAATGAGATCAGAGAGTAGTAACAAAAAAGAAACAAAGAAGTAAAAATAATATTAAAACACAGAAGAAGAAATAAAGAAGGAAGCAGCAACTTGGGAAAGAGAAACAGAAAAAAAGAAAAAAATGAAATAGGAGATAGAAAGGATTAAAAGAAAGTGATAGAAAGGGTGAGGAATAAAGAACAAACAAACAAAATCAATAGAAGGAAAAAATATATATATATAGGGCAGCTGTGAGACCCACAGAGAAGAAAAATATATGGTCTCTCACCAGTCCAAGGTCCTTACATCATGAATGGGTAGGTGATGAGAAGGTAACACTCAACCTTAGGTAGAGTTCCTGTAGAGCTAGGTGTTGTCTGTTTTGGGCTCACAGTATGAAGGTAGTTCATGGAGACCCCAAAGCAGCTGGCAGGGAGGCGCTAGATCAGGGGATTTCCATCCCAGAGGGCATCCTATGGTGGAAGGTCCCACTAGTCCAGGGCTGACCAACATCGACTCTGCGGTTCTGGAAGAATCCATACCTGATTCTAAGATCCAGGGTTAGTGGTGCTAGCTCTCCACACACTTTGATGAAACTTTGACAGACCTGAAATATGGAACTTATTTGGGAGTATATGCAGTTGTGGAATGGTCATACATCTGGTCACAAGGGTGATGTGGGGCACAAGGGAAAAAATTTGCACCTTTCTCTCCACTAATAAGCAGTATATATGTCTGTGCCATCTTGCCTTCAAAGTCACCCATGAAAATTCAAGATGACCACAGCCCACATGGCCAGCTGGCACAAATCACCAGTCTTGTTCCTTCCTTTTTTTTCTTTTTTCTTTTTCACTCCTATGTGTCCTTTTCAGCTGTTTCCGCTAGTGAGGGCAGCCCAGGGCTGGCCAGGGGCAACTCTGTAGTTTTGGAGCAGGGTCAGCCAGAGCAGGTTAATGCTGATAGTTCCCCTTCCTTTAATGGGTCTCACAATTGCTGCCATCACCTCCATGTGGGAGAGCAGGAGCGTCCCTGGGGGTGTATGCAGGTGGGAACAAACCTCACCTCTGTTTATTAGGGGAGTGTGAGGAATAAGGAAAATAATGACACAGGCATGTTTCTGCAATTTCATTATGTTTTCTTGTCTCTGAAGATGGTTACAAAAGCTCAAGATGGAAGTTCCCATGTAATCAGCTCAGGTTACCAGTCTCTTCTTTTTCTAAGATTGTTGAGTCTTCCTGGAACAGAAAATCTCACCTTCCTCCCATGAAATGCTTGTGGGCTGAAACCATCGACCCTATGTCTCTCTCAGCATTCCCATATGCATTCCCTCAGAGTTCTGAAGTATGGAAGTCTGATATCAAGGTGTCGGTGGGTTGTTCCTACTGGGGGCCTTGAGGGATAATCTATTTTATGTTCTTTCCTAGCATCTAGTGGTTGCTAGCAATCCATGGCATTCCTCACTCATTATATGCTTTCATCATCACATGGCTCTCTCACTTGTGTGTCTATATCCACGCTCCCTCCTCATAAAGACATTGGACAGTTTATTGCTATGTTGTTTTTACTAAGTATTGTCAAATTGGTTCCTACTCATAACAACCCCGTATTGATTTCCAAGGAGCAGCATGTAGGTTTGAACTGCTGACCCTATGATTCCTAATCCAGTGCTGATCCTATAGTGCCACACAAGGACACAGTGTATTAGGGCTCACTATAAGTTAGCATGTTGGATTGTGAACCACAAGGTTTGTGGTTCAAGTCTGCTAGGCACTTCCCAGGAGTTAGTGTGACCTCATATAAGCTTAATCACATCTACAAAGATCCTATTTAGGAAAATGATCACATTCACAGATTGAGTTTAACAAGAGTTAAATTTGTTGGGTGACAAAGAGCCTTGCTGGTACAGTGGTAATTTGCTTGGCTTCTTACCAGAAGGTTGTTTTTTCTCATCCCCTAACCACTCCTACAAAGAGCTCTGGTAGCGTAGTGGTTATGAATTGGGCTGTGAACCGCAAGGTCAGCAGTTAGAAACTACCAGTTCTTCCATGGGAAAAAGATGAGGCGTTCTGCTCCCGTAAAGATTTACAGCCTGGGAAACCCTGTGCAGGGTTGCTCTGAGTTGGAACCGATTCCACAGCACACAGCCACCAGCCAACCACTCCTAAAGAGAAAGATGTGGAAATCAGCTTCCATATAGATTAGTTTTGTACTCTCTGGAGTAGTTCTACTTTGTCCTATAGGGTCTCTATGGACTTAGCAGTGGATTTGAGATGACCCAATTTAGTAAACAACTTCAGGAAAGCCAGAAACCATATTTCACGTAATAAGATGTACCGGAGATATATGTTCAAATATGTTAAATATTGGCTGTTGGCTGTGTGCTGTGGAGACAGTTCTGACTCATAGGGACCCTGTATAGGATTCCGAGGCTGTAAATCTTTTTGGGAGTAGAAAGCCTCACCTTTCTCCTGTGGTACTCTTACCCTTGAAGTTAGCATCTTGACTGATAGCCACTATGCTGCCAGAACTCCCACATAGTAGTATAGGGAAGGACATTCCTATTTTGACCAGAGGTGAGGAATGGGTCAAGGGAAGCTTTCTAGAGGATATTACATCTTCTTCAACACAGTCATTATCAATATTAGTATTATTTTTGTTTTTACAGACACCATTGTCATCATCATTACCATTACACTTTTAGACAGCTTGTTATCTCAAACCCTTAAAACCGCCTCATGAACAAGTATCCATTATTATCACCATTTAACAGATGAGGAAATGATGATTCAAGAAGTAAAATAGCTAGTTGGGTATTAAATATCAAGGCTAGAATTCAAACTTGATCATTTACCCTAAATTCCATTTTCTTAACCATCATGCCATTACTTCTTCAATGTATTTTAATTAAGATATCTGAATACATCAATTCTCCGAGATAGATACAGCAGGTATATAAGCAGCTTCAGTTTTGTAGTTGATGATCCAGAGTCTTGTACTTCATAGTAAGATCTCTCTCTCTTTCTCTTTTTTTTTTTTTTTCCCCCAAATATTTGAATAAAGAGTGAGGTCCAGGCACAAATGAAAGTTTCTAACTCGAAGTTGGATTCTTTCTAGCACGTATTGCAGATCAAGAGATGTAGGTAGATTATTAAGTACATACACAGAGGCAGTCATGGCATATATATGCATGCCATAGAAACATCTTCATGTCACAGCAAATAAGTCTTATAAATACTATTCTGTGCTTCTATCAAAGACTTTCTGTTACTAATCACACGGTCTGATTTTTGTCTTTGCTCCTAATTTCCATTTGCAATTTATTTTATTTCTCCTGTTTTTCTTGATTTCTGGAAATAATTATATTTACATTATTAGCTATATCATTTATAGTCACCTTTGAAAATATCTTACTGAGTAATGCTTGTCATTGTTTAGAGGTTGGGAAAGAAATGTGTAAAAGCATTATTGAATGACATTGATATTTGTGTATAGTTCAGGAAATCATTATTGCCTGGATGTCTTAGTTTCTGCCCTTGTCTTTCTGTTTGTTCTCATTTTCTCTCCTTCTATTTAGTCCCTCTCTTTTTTCTTTTTCCTTGTGTTCTTTTCTCTGCCTCTTCCTTCACCAACCCACTTTCATTTTTCTTCTCTCTTTTATTCTCATGTACTATTTCTGGCCCTTTTTTTTTTTTTTTTTTTTT
>NW_006412174.1:0-654 GCF_000296735.1 Chrysochloris asiatica
TATCTTCTTTAGAGAAATGTCTATTAAGAGTCTGCCAATTTTTAAATTGGGTTGACTTTGTTGCTGACTTTTAAGAGTTTTTATGTATTCTAAATACTAGACATTTAATGGATATCTGATTATCAAATATTTTATTTCATTTTGTATGATGTCTTTTCACTTTCCTGTTAAAGATTTTTGATATACATGAGTTTTTAAGTATGATAAATTCCATTAAAAAAATGACATGGGTGACTTCACAACACAACCAAAAGATATTGAAAGAATAATAAAATAATACTATGAAGAGTTGTGTAGTCCTGGTGTGGCACTGAAGGATTTACAAAAGTAGAAGAATATGTCGTGTTCACCAGCCACTCCTCAGAAACTCTATACAAGATTGCTATGAGTCAGAACTGACTCAAAAGTGCTTGATAAAAATGACAATGAAGAATTGTAGAGCCAAAATATGATATTGAATATATCCCACCTGAATTTAGAGATCAACTGAAGAACAGATTTGCTACATTAAACACTAAAGACCGAAGACCAGAAAAGTTCTGGGATGACATCAAGAACATCATAAAGGAAGAAAGCAAAAAGTCATTAGGAAGACAAGAAAGAAGGTAAAGGTCAAAATGGATGTCAGAAGAGACACTGAAACTTGCTCTCCAG
>NW_006412174.1:2444-3198 GCF_000296735.1 Chrysochloris asiatica
TCTGTTGTGCATAGGGTCGCTATGAGTCAGTACTGACTTGATGGCACCTAAGAAGAACAACAACAACCCCAAACATAAAATACTGAGGGATAAATCTAAATAAAGAAAAATACACATATACAAAGAAAACTACAGAACACTACTACAAGAAACCAAAGGAAATTTTCACAAAAGTAAAAAAAATATATCTTGCTCATGAATAGGAAGTTATAACATTGTGAAAATGTCAACAGTATTCAAAGCAATCCAAACTATATCATCATCCTTTAAAGAGATGGAAAAAAATGACCATTAATTTTATATGGAAAGGAAAAAGACCTCAGAGAAGCAAAGCACTAATTGAGAGAAATAACAAAGTTGGAACACTCTCACACCCTGATCTCAAAATTTACTACGCAGCCCCAGTGGCCAAAACAGCCTGGTATAGGTATAACAAAAGATACTAGATCAATTGAACAGAATTGAGAACCAAGAAGTAAATCCATCTATACATAGTCCATTAATCTTTGTCAAAGGGCAAAAAAAAAACATTAAGTGGGGAAGAGATAGTCTCTTTAATCAATGGTGCTCGCAAAACTGGAAATCTATTTGCAAAAGAATTAAACATGTCCCATATCTCACACTAAATACAAAAACAAACTCAACATGGATTTGTTGGAAACCTAGAAATATAAAGATCATCAATGGAAAAACAGGGACTAACTTAACGGCTACAATACATGGCATACATATGCTATCAAACATAACACAAAAC
>NW_006412174.1:5252-6258 GCF_000296735.1 Chrysochloris asiatica
ATGAGTAAATGCCTCCTGGGCCACCTCACTTTCTTGAAACAGTTCAATTTCTATTCCATCAATTCCAGATTTCATTAGAAAGATATAAATCAAAACAACAGTTAGATATCATCTCACACCAGCATTTAAAGGAAAGTTCAAAAAACAGAAAACAACAACTGTTGATCAGACTGTTGAGAAACTGGAATCCTTGTGTATTGCTGTATGACTGTAAAATGTTTCAACTACTCTTGAAAACAATATAGGTTTTCTTCAGAGTGTTGGAAACAGAAATACCTTATGACCTTGCCATACTTGGTATATATCCACAAGAACTGGGAGCTAGGACACGAGTAAATATACATACACAGATGTTCTATGAAGCAGTATTCACAATAGCAAAAATATGAAGATGGCCTGCATGTCCATCAATGGAATAATGGATAAACAAACATTGGTACATACACACAATGGAATACTATGTAAAGTTGAAGAATAGTGATAAATCTGTGCAACAACTCATGACATGGATGAACCTGGAAGGCATTATGCTGAGAGAAAATAGTCAGTCACAAAAGGATTTCATGAAACCATTATTGTAAAAGCTTAAGAAAATATTTCAATACTAAAAGAAACATTCTTTAATGGTTACCATGTGTGGGAAGGAGGGAAGGGTAATTTACTGGTTAGGGGGTATACATATGTTTGCTTAGAGTCCTGGTGTGATGATGTTGGGTAAAGAACTGGACTACAAGGTTGGTTTGAACCACAAGACTGCCAGTTCAAACCCACCAGCTGCTCCTTGGTAACCGGGTCTCTATGAGTTAGAATCAACTCAACAGCAATTAACAACAACAACATTTACCTTTCATGCAAATCCAACTATAAATGTGATGGGATATACAGTTGTCAAAATGATGAAAATTTCCTAGATATTATCAAACATCTTAAGACAATGAGTTGATGGGCCAGGTGGCTCAGGATCATAGGCCCAGGGGACAGCATCATCAATTGACACCTGAGCCTG
>NW_006412174.1:9738-10344 GCF_000296735.1 Chrysochloris asiatica
TTTGCTCAGCATACAGGTTGAATAAGTATGGTGAAAGAATACAACCCTATCACACACCTTTCTTAATTTTAAACCATTCAGTGTTCCCATGTTCTATTTGAACAACTGCCTCTTGGTCCATGTACAGATTCCTCATGAGAACAATTAAGTGTCCCAGAATACTCATATTTTTCAATGTTGTCCATAGCTTGTAATGATTCACACAATCTAAAGACTTTTCATAGTCAATAAAGCACAGGTAAACACCTTTCTGGTATTCTCTGCTTTTAGCCAAGATCCATCAGACAACAGCAATGATATCCCTCATTCCATGTCCTCTTCTTAATCCAGCTTGAACCTCTGGAAGCTCTCTGTCAAAGTATGGTTGCAACCATTTCTGTATTACCTTTAGTAAAACCTTACTTGCATGGGATATCAAAGTTTTTGTCCTATGATTTTCACATTGTGCTGGGTCACCTCTCTTTGGAATGGGCACAAGTAAATATCTCTTCCAATCAGTTGGCGAGATAGTTGTCTTCCAAATATCTTGGCATATGTGAATGAGTGCCTCCAATGCCACCTCACTTACTTGAAATATTTCAATTTTTATTCCATCTATTCCTGGCT
>NW_006412175.1:0-1425 GCF_000296735.1 Chrysochloris asiatica
GCAACATGGCTTTTGATAGGCCAGAGCTAAATCACCCCAGCAATGACATGTGATCTCCTGATTTGAACCTATATAAGACCACTCCCTTCCTGTTGACTCTCTTTCTGCCTTCTCGCTCGGGCAGAGGTCACCTTGCTCTTCCTCACCCTGAATAAAATCTCTAGATGGGCCATCTGGTGTGCAGTGTGGTTGATGAGCAGCACCGGGTTGTTTTTTCCCTTTCAACAATCACACCCTATAAAATCCCACCATTTGGGCAAGAGCTAATACCAGCTGCTAACTATTACATAGATAACCAACACTTGCTAAAATTACTCTCAGTTGAGTAATAAGAGAGGTTAAAAGGGAAGCCTAGCTCCTGATCGCATCTACAAGAAAGCATTCAGCAAAATAGATTCATCTAATTATTGAAAACATCTAGTTATTGAAAACGTTCAAGAAACAGTTGAAGATCTCAATTCATGTCCAGAAACAAGATAGAGTAGCTGAATCAAATGAGCTAGAGGTACACCTAAAATTTCCATTGGAAGGAAGGCAGGCTTTGCAACTGCCTGATAAGGAATTCAGGAGAATATTGAAGTGCATCCAAACATTCCACATAGGGGTTAAGAAAAATAAGGAAGAAGTCAGGAAAGTGCTACAGGAACAATGAAATAAGATAGATATAGTATTGGAAACAATTGAAAACCTGAAAAAAGAGGTCCAAAGCATTAAAAATAAAATATCAGAAATGGACAATACACTGAGGGCAAAGGAGTAGAAATTAAGGGATGAAAGATAGAACCAGAGAGCTGGAAGGCAAATCTCTCAATACTGCTAAGATAGATGAGGAAACAGAAAAAAGGTTTTAAAATATCTGCGGAAAGCCTAAGATTCATGTGGGACAACATGAAAAGGAATACTATGGGCATTATCAGAGTCCTGGAACATGTGGGATCTCAGAAAACCACAGAGGAGATAGTTGAAGAGTTTCTGGAATAATATTTCCCTAACATCATGAAAGATGAGAAGATAAGCCTTCAAGAAGCTGAATGAACTCCAGGAAGGGTAGACCCCAGAAGAAAATCACCAAGACATATCATAATCAAGCTCTCCAAAATCAAAGACAAAGAGAGAATCCTGAAAGAAGCTAGGGAAAAGAGAAGTGTTACTTACAAAGACAAGCAAATCAGATTAAGCTCTGATCTCTTAGCAGAAACCATGCAGAAAAAAACTGCCAATCAAGAATCTTCTACCCAGCAAACTATCACTCAAATGCAATGGTATAATCAAACATTCCTAGAAAACAGAAGCTAAGGGACTTTATCAAAGCCAACCCAGCACTTCAAGCATCCTAAAGAAAATTCTTTGGACTGAAAATCAACAAGAACAGAAAACAATCAGAGATTGACAGACGTAGCAAAACTCAGTTGACAGAAGAGTCCA
>NW_006412175.1:1870-4208 GCF_000296735.1 Chrysochloris asiatica
AGGCTGTAAATCTTTATGGGAGCAGAAAGCCTCATCTTTCTCCTACGGAACAGCTGGTAGTTTCGAACTGCTGACCTTGCGGTTCACAGCCTATCCTATTGATAATTACACTGAATGGCAACAGATTAAATCAGGCAAAAGACAGAGAGTGGCAGAATGCATAAGAAAACAAGATCCTTCAATAAGCTGTCTGCAAGAGACACACCTTATACATAAAGACAAAAACAGATTAAAAGTTAAAGGATGGGGAAAAAATATAACAAGCTAATTTCAATCAAAAATGAGGACAAGAAGCTGGTTCTTTGAAAGGATTAATAACATTGACAAACCACTGGCAAACCTAACTAAAGAAAAGAGGGAGAAGACACAAATAACATGCATATGAAACCACTTGGGTGATGTCACAATGGGAAAAAAAAAGGATAATAACAGAATTCTATGAAAAGTTGTACTCCAACAAATTTGAAAATCTAGAGAAGATGGATACATTTTTAGAAAAACACGACCTACCTAAATTTACATAGAGTGAAGTAGAAAACTTGAACAGACCTATAACAAAGGAAGAAACTGATCAGGTCATCAAAGAACTCCCAACCAAAAAAATACAGGTTCAGATGGCTTCACAGGTGAATCTTATCAAATAGTCAGTAGAATTGTGACCAGTTCTACTCAAATTATTCCAGAATATAGAAAAGGAATGAAAACTTTCCAATACATTTTATAAAGCAAGCATAACCCTCATACCAAAACCAGGAAAGAACATCACTAAAAAAGAAAATTATAGACCAATATCTCTCATGAACACTGACACAAAAATTCTCAACAAAATCATAGCCAATAGAATTAGAAAACACATTTTAAAAAAATACATCATAACCAAGTGGAATTCATATCATGGATGCAAGGATTGTTCAATATTAGAAAAATAATTAATATAATTCACCATATAAACAAAAGAAGAGAACCACCTGATCATATTGATCAAAGCAGAAAAGGCATTTGACAAAATCCAACATCTATTCCTAAAAAAACCCTCAAGAAAGTAGGAATTGAAGGGGAATTCCTCAACATAATTAAGAGCATATATACAAAACCAACAGCCAACATCACTCTCAATGGAGAGAAACTGAGGGCTTTCTCTTTGCAAACAGCAACCAGACAAGGATGCCCTTTATCACCACTCCTATTCAATATTGTGCTGGAAGTCTTAGCCAGAGCTGTGCAGCAAGAAAGGGAAATTAAAGGCATCCAAATTGCCAAAAATAAAAAAAATAAAAAAATAAGTAAAACTCTCTTTATTTGCAGATGACATGATCCTATACATAGAAAACACCAAAGAGTCAGCAAAAAAATAAAAAATAAAAAAATACTGGAACTCATTGGACAGTTCAGCAAAGTGGCAGGGTATAAGATTAACATACAAAAATAATTGGATTGCTTTACTCTAATAATGACAGTACTGAAAGGAAATTAGAAAAGCAATGTAATTTACAACAGCCTCCCAAAGGTTGAAATATTTAGGAACCAATCAGCAGAGAAACAAAGGAACTATACAAAGAAAACTACAAAACATTACTACAAGAAACCAAAAGAGACTTACAAAAATGGAAGACTGTACCATGCTCCTGGATAGGAAGACTTAACATTGTGAAAATGTCAATAGTACCCAAAGCAATCCACATATATAACACAACCCCAATGCAGATTCCAATGACATTAAGGAGATGGAAAAAACTATTACAAACTTTATATGGAAAGGAAAGAGACCCAGGATAAGCAAACCACTGCTTTAAAAAAAAAAAAAAAGTACAAAGTTGGAAGCCTCTCATTCCCAGATTTCAAATTTTACTACATGTTTACAGTGGTCAAAACAGCCTGGTACTGGTATAATGAAAGATGCATAGATCAATGGAATATAATTGAAAATCCAGAAATTAGCCCATCCACATACAGCCAACTAATCTTTGACAAAGGGCCAAAATTAATTAAATGGGAAGGAGATGGTCTCTTCAATAGATGGTGCTAGCAGAACTAGAAATCAATATGCAAAAGAATGAAACAAGGCCTGTACTTCACATCATATATGAAACCAGCTCAACATGGATTAGAGACCTTAATGTGAATGCTAGAATTATAACTGTCATCAATTTAAAAATAGGGACAAATTTAAGGGCTCTAATAGAGGGAGTCCTTGTGTGGCACTGTGGGTTAATGTGCTAGACTGCAAAGCTGTTTGAACTGCAAGGTCAGCAGTTCAAACTTGTCGAGAACCGGCCTAAACAGGGGAGTTTGGTTCACGAAGTTGGGAGATCTGGCGGCGACAGAGACAGATAAAGAG
>NW_006412175.1:5930-8742 GCF_000296735.1 Chrysochloris asiatica
GAATGTAAAATGGTTCAGCCACTCTAGAAAACGGTATGGTACTGCCTCAGAAAGTTGGAAATAGAAATACTTTTTGATCCAGCAATTCCTCTACTTGGTATATAGCCACAAGAAGCATGAACCAGACATGAGTAGATATATGCAAACCAATGTTTATAGCTGCACTATTCACTATAGCAAAAAGATGGAGACAACCTAAGTGCCCATCAGTTGAAGAATGGATACATACACACAATGGAATACTATGCTACCTTGAAGAATTGCAATGAAATGACAAACCACCGCATAACATGGATGAACCTTGAGGACATTATGTTGAGTGAAATTAGTCAGTCACAAAAAGACAAATATTGCATAAGGCAATTATTGTAAAAGCTGTTTTTTTAAGAAAAAAAAAAGGTACTCATACTATGAAGAAAAAAAAGTGATTTGTTGGTTATCAGGGGTGGGAGGGAGAGGACAGTAGAGCACAAGTTAGGGGATAGTCACACCATAGATCAGAGGTTGGGAGTGCAATTTACAAGCAAAGGAAGGGCAAAACACAAAAAGTGGGAGGGGAAAACAAGGTAAATAGGGAAATACTGTCTAGTAGATAAGGTAAATTTTCATGGGTCAAATGGGTTGGAGGTAAATAATGATGTATGTTCAGCCTTGGAACAACAGGACTCTGGGATACAGGGATCAAGGCATAGCCTGAATTGGTAAAAGAGGGGAAACAATGTTAAGATGCTTGACTGTCTTATGGATATTGGTTTCCCTTGCCTACGATCGTAAAAATAGACTCCTGTGTGAGATAGAAAAAAAAAATCAAGAAACATGACTACAGAAAGCTTGTAAGCCCATTTTCAGCCTATAAACTAATTGGAATATCTAAAAGGGGTTCTTGAACTTGCTCAGTGAAATAGGCTTCTTGAGGAGCCTTTATAGTGTATAGAACCATAGGTGAAATCCTGAGCCCCATCCAGAACCTTTTGTGGTGGGACATTCTAACTTGAAAGGACATGCATACCAACCCAGAGTGGCTAGAGGAACAGAAGATACTTCTTGAAAGAAATACCAGCAGGAATATTCAAAAACAAAAATGGCAGTCTGATTGGCTACTTCAAAAACAAGCAAGTTGTTCCCCAGGGAGCCATCAAGGCAAGCAATGAAGTCCTTCCAGGACAAACCCCATCCAAGACTGAAACTCAAAGGGAACACATGAGCAGGCACATAAGCTCACTGGCGACCACATTGTTCTACTTGTGAATGGAAATGGGGACAAGGCAGCAATGAAGATATGGGCTGAGTTTGGCCATGTTCCATAGATTCCAGTTGACCTTGAGATGAGAGAGAGAAGAGGAAGGGCTGGTTGGTCTGAAGTGTGATGAGACCTGGGGACTCCTGAACCCATGGACAAGGACCTAGCCATGGAGGGTGAGAGTGAAGCACCCAGCTGATATGAAGGGAGGGGAGATGCACAAGATTGTTCAAACTTGCAAGTAGTATCCATTTGATCTAGCTTCAATGGTTTGATGATCAGAACTCGACTAGAGGAAGATAAATAAATTTGATAAAGGAAACAAGTGTAAATTGCTACAATTTGGTGAACTTGATCTATACTTTTGGATATAGTAGCTCAAATTACCAACCAAGAGGGAAGGAGTCTTCACATCAAGGATCAAGCCTATCCCCTTTGTATGCAGGGTTGATAGGGGTGGGCAGCTTAGTCATTGGCTACCTAAATAAAGGCACTAAGTGGCTGGCTTAGAAGTTTTCAAGAGGGAGTTTAGTTTCAGAGTAGTATGTGGGGGAAGGTAGAATCCCCACTGAACAGTTTTCCTCTTGTCTAGCTGTGTCTGGTGAAAGGAGATGGGGATAGGATTCATTGATTCAATAGTGAATAACTGTTTTCATACCTAACTGTGATTGTCATAACTGTAAAGCTAGTAGATGTATAACAAAAAGGAGGGATCCGTTAATTTTACATTCCAGAAATACAGCACCCTAGGACCATCAAGAGAGAGAAACAAGAGCTGAATGTGGGACCCTAACCAGAGAAAGGGCAACACCAGGGATGGAGGCAAAGGTAATGGCATGGAGAGATTGAGCAGCTAAGGACTCTAGACTCATGGAAAGAGAAAGACTGTGTGCTGGTGGCCAGAATACTGCCTTCTAGAATGTGCCCCTTGATTGTTTAAACAATTATATATACCTGCGTGCTTTTTGGTTTTGTTTTGTACAACCAGGGGGGATAAAAGAGAGAGGGTGTTTTCTTGAAAAAATAAACAATCTATGAGGCTTTTGGGGGCAGGAGAAAATGAAACATTTGCTAGAGAGTAGACACGCATTGACATGGGTGACAGGGCAGACAATGTACAACTGTAGGTAGGTTGGCAGAGGAAAGATGTGGTAGCGAGGGTCACAGGGAGGAATGCAGTGGTTAAAGTGAATAAAGGTAAATGTAAAGAAGTTTTATAATGATTGTGAGGATGATGCAGGACCAGCAATCGAACGTTTTGTTGTTGTTGTTGTTGTTGTTTTAAGGTTTTTATTGTGGATTGAGTGAAAGTTTATAGGGCACATCATCAGTTTCACATTCAACAATTCATATACCTTATTTCATTACAATGATTATAATCCCCTCCATATACCATCAGTTAAAAATATTTCTCTCTATCCACTTTAGCTTTTTAAAAAACACACAAATGAAAAAACCCACTCAGACATATGTAATAATTTACATCTCCAAAGGGCACATTTCTGCAAGTCTGCTCCTGGCCACCAGTTCTTAGTCCTTCTCTTCTTAGTTGATGAATCTAGAGTCCTCAGC
>NW_006412176.1:0-2206 GCF_000296735.1 Chrysochloris asiatica
TGGGGGTTGTCCTCTTTTTCTCTGACCCTCCAACTTACCAAACATGATATCCTTCTCCAGCTACTCGTCCCTCCTGACAATTCAGCCATAAGGTCAGACATGGACAACTTACCCCCACCCAAGAACTTATTTTCCAGTCAATTACTATTACTCTTCCCCAGGGCTAGGTCTTTAGATTTGACTTTGGCATCATGCCAGTTTAGAGGATTTTCTTAAGCTCATATTTTATGACTTCCAGTATTTAAAGGAAACCACCTACTAAAAATGACATGATTTTTTTCCCATTAAAATTCAACAGTGTCTCTCTCTCTCTCTCTCTCTCTCTCTCACACACACACACACACACACATTTCCACAGAAATATACCCCATCTAATATCTGTTGCATATAACACTTCAGGAATGCTGTCAAAAATCTTCTTACTCATCCTTTAATAGAAGATCAATTCAAAAATGAAAATGGATGGACACATGAGTGAACAAAAGCAAGTGATGGGATTCAAAGGTCGGTGTATTCAAGCATCAGAGTGTGACAACTACGGAACACTGTGATGGATCTTGTAAATGTATTTTAGTACAAGAATATAAGTCAGGCTCTCCAAAGCAAGGGAAGGAAAAAAGAAAAAGTACTTTTTGTTTTTTTGTGCTTTATTTATTTGAGATTTATTGATTTGAAAATTGATTTGAGATGATAGACTCAAATAGACTATTAGGAACACTGCATGTGGGAAACCATTGTTCACAGAAAAAGAACATTTTGTGATTTGAGGTTTGAAGTTTTAAAGAGACTCAGACAGCAGGTATGTGTTATGCAAAGGAGCCTCCCTTGCATAACAGAAGATAATTACTTGGAAGGCATGAAATTATGCTCTTACTGAGCACAGACTTATTTGAAACCATTTTATCTTAAGAAAGTCCATAAGGATGGATTATGATAGCTTTTTTATTTTTGTAGCTAGTTTTTATTTATTTATTTTTGATTAGGACTTGAGCTTCTGAGGGTAAGAGGGGCCAGAAGCACTCTATTGGATCCATTTGTGATGAGGGTGTCATGATGCTTCATTGCTTGAAGTCAAGGGTTGGAGTGGAACTCCATCAATCATCAACAAACAGAAAGATGTGGAAAGAAACTTTCTAACTGATGCCCAGGACTAAAGTTCCAGCAAACTGAAGATCTAAGAAGGCAGAAGGACATAGACACAGCTTATTTGTGAGAATTTGAACAAAGCCATTTGCAGGCTCTATGCCTGGATCTACAATAGTCTCAGTATTGTCATGGACAGTTGTCTTGCAAAGTACACTCTAAGTCTAGATTCTGGATCAGTGTCCCAGAAGCCCAGGTAGAGGTAACCAAAAAACTGCTTTTGTAGAAGGAAGAGGAAGGGAAAAGGAAAGAAAGAGCATATATTAAGCAAACAATAAAATTTCATGTGCTAAATATGAGGCTGAAAATAAAGATTTCCAAATTCAAAAACACAACCAATGTAATCAGATTAAATGGATGGCATAAAGTAGTCTGATGAAAAAAAAAAATTTTAGAATCAGTACTTTGTGAATATTAAAAAAGCTAAACGAGGGCATGGCTTTATTAAACATAACTAGAAAGTTTTGAAGCATATAAATGTATTATAAGGAGTCCTGGTGTGGCACTGTGTGTTAATGCACTGGACTTCCAAGTTGAAAGAACCGCAAGGTTGGTGGTTCAAGCTCACCAGTCACTCATTAGAAACCTTATACAGTAGCTATGGATCAGAACTGACTCAATGGCATTTAACAATAACAACAATAAGGTGTTATAATGGCAAAATATTTTAATAGGTTTCCTAATATTGAACCTCTGGTGCATTTCTGGAATGACACACATGTATTCATAATATACTGTTCTTATGTACTGTTGCTACTTATTAATATTTTTTGAAGAATTTAAGCAACAGTATTAACAAGCAGTTAATGCAACAGTGATGCAATAGTTGCTAACTGAAAGTCTGGTGGTTCAAAGTCTGAACTTTGAACTCACCCAATAGCTCTGAGGAACAAAGACCTGGTAATCTGCTCCAGATAAAGATCGTTGTTGTTATGTGCTCTTTAGTCAATTCTGACTCATAACAATCCTATTTAAGATTTTTAAGGAAGGAGCTCTGGTAGCGTAGTGGTTACGACTCGGGCTGTGAACCTCAAGGTCAGCAGTTCGAAACGACCAGCTGCTC